>NC_049993.1:19751709-19756726 GCF_000003815.2 Branchiostoma floridae
TGCTATGATGCATATATGTACGTTTCTTCCCCAGGGATCTTTGAAAATTGCCAGCCAGGTACCTAAATAAATATGGACAAATACAAATAAACAAAAATAATTCAAACAAACATGGCAAACGTTACCCCGTTATCTTGACTGTTTTGCCATCCTTTTCGTCAAAACTGGACGCATTGAGGCGTTATCACAACGGCGTATTTTGTATATTGAGAGCAGAGAAACACAGAGAGACATGCATGCTAAAATTTCTCCCCCCGAGTGAAGTAATCAACTGTTAAAAACATCCGATACGGCGAGAAACCGCTCCTCACCAGCCCAGACTACCCAAACCGCCGCTGCCATCCATCCAGCCACTCTTCTCGTAAATTCTCGGGCCGGAAGTGTCACGCGAGAAGTCGTAACGCCGCGGTTCTCCCCCCTCGGTGGCCATCAAACCCAGTTTGCCGCGCAGATGTGAATTAGAAGGACGATAAATCCTCCCCACTACCGACACAGACCGTGTCCGTTCACCAGCCCCTCAGAACGAGTGACGTATGTCAAAACATTTCCCGTCTCTTCAGCGGGAATCGCGTCGCCTAGCAACAGCAGGGAACCAATCAGCGCCGCCGATTGGAAAGAGTCCATTAGAACTATAGCGTAGATTCGATCCGGCGGGCGTCAGGAGAGAGAGACCTAAATTTTGTTGTCTGCGATGCACTTGGTGAAAATTGGCTACCCCTGGACCTTAAGGAAATAGAGGGAACACGGCCGAGGAAACCTTTAAGATCCACGTGGACAGGGTGTCGCGCCTCAAGACGTTACTGCTGCTTTCTTAGACTGGAGACAGAGGAGGACGGTCTTGTCGTGAGCGGAGGGACGCGACGAGGAAGCGCACGGGGTTGGAGATAGTGGGGAGACTGTATCGCCCCGTAGAGCCAAGGCTATGCACCGCACGGTGTGCAGAGAAGACGGGTGGACAGTTTACAGCCGTAGCGTCTAGTAAGAGGTAAGGCGGGTGAATCTGTCTATTCACATATTTGATGGGATGATGTTTTTACTCTGTACACATTTGGGCAGGTTGTCTCTTTGTACCAGGAAATCTATCAGCATCTAACAAGTGCTGCACATCTACCAAGCCTTTCTGGCACACGGTGCGCTCGGTGGGAAGTGGGCCTTACGTACATGCTGTTCGCGTCAGGAGGGCTTGTTTAAAGGTAAACATTCTACGTGTATTCCGAACTACAGTTTCAGAAGGCAATAATTTCTCCCTGTTTCGCAGAATAGTTCCGTACAATCTGCGACAGGCATATTTTTGCCGTTGGCATTTTTCCAGCTTGAATGGGGACACTGTTTTGAACTCAGTTCAAAGACATGGAACCAAGTCTTTGTAGCACACGGTGTGCTGGACATGAAGTGAGCCTTACGGTACATACTGTTCGCGTCAGGAGAGCTTGTTTAAAGGTAATCATTGTACGTGTATTCCGAGCTTCAGTTTGATCAAGCAAGAATTTCTTTCTGTTTCACAGAATAATTCCGTAAAATCGTACAATCTGCGACAGGCATATTTTTGCCGTTGGCATTTTCAGTTCAAAGACAAGGAACCAAGTCTATGTAGCACACGGTGTGGTCGATGGGAAGTGGGTGTCACTCTTAGAGTCAGGAGGGCTTGTTTAAGATAAACATCGTACGTGTATTCCGAGCTACGGTTTCCGAGCTTTATAATCAGTTTCAGCAGGCACGAATTTCTTCCTTGCTTTCACGGATCAGTTTATTACAATCTGCGTATTTTTGCCGTTGAAATTGTCGGCTTGAATGGTGGGGATACTGCTTTGAGCTCAGTTCATAGAAACGGAGCCAAGGCTCTGTAGTACCCTGTGTGCTCGTTGGGGTGTGGGCCTTACTGTTGGCGTCAGGACGGCTAGTTTTAAGGTAAACATTGTGCGTGTATTCCAAGATACAGTTTTAGCAGGTACGAATTTCTCCCTGTTTTACGGATCAGTTTTTTTTACAATCTAGCGTAATTTTGCCGTTGATATTTGTCAGCATGAACGGTGGGGATACTGCTTTTTTTTTAAACTCACTTCATAGGTACGGAGATGGGCACCGCCCTGTATACGCTACAAGGTGCGGGGAACATTTTTACTGAACTAAGATCAGGGTTTGAAAGACACATTAAACGGGTCTCTCTTCCTGCTATTGTGGGAAAAATTGAGTTTTTCTTTTGCTTTCATGTATAGAATGAATATTTCCCTTCGAAAATAACATCTTTTGTGCGAACAGTATTAGTACTGCGCCAGAACTCATTAAAACGTAGAAAATCCCTACCATATTCCTCCCTAGATGGCAATTAATGCCCTATCTCTCCCCTAAACGTAATTTCGATACAGAAATCCATCTGGTAATTATCTTCTTTGTTTCGAAATCAGAAAATCCTGGTATTTTTCTCCGGGACGTTAAGCCTCTCAATTTGCCTTAATGTGTTTACTGGTTTTCTCTTTGCCTTGATACAAAAATCTATGTTTAATTACCGTACGTTTGTTGTCTTCGTAAGCGGAAAATCCTAGCATTTATTTCCGTGATCCTTTTTGCTATAATCTTGTACATATACTGCCACTCAATTAGCTACTTTGTGCGCGTAAAGTATCCGTTATATAATTCAATGGTAGACGAAAACTGAATTTCTAATTACCGTCTTCACGTTCTTAAAAGGTAACTCCTTGTATATGTTTTTTCAAGACAATCCATCCGCGGTTTGGTTAACCTCATCCAGACTGTACCTTAAAGGGTTTCTGATAGCACGATGTATAGATGATATCATATTAAGATGACAAATTAATCTTCTAGTTACCATCTTTGTGATCTTGAGCGGTAAATCATGATTTTTATCTATTTTCCAAGTCAACCCATCCGGAATTGCTGTGAACCCCTTTGCAGACTGTAACTGAAAGTGCGAAAAATCTCCACATTGTCATTGTGATGTCATTTTAGGATGAAAATTCATTTTTTACGGATCATTATTCGCGGCAAATTCAGGAATATATATATTTCCAGGCGAGGTTTTTGCTAATTCCTCCCAGAGAGAGCCTTTATCAGTATATATATATATATATATATATATATATATATATATATATATATATATATATATATATATATATATACTAGTATATATTAAGTGCGAAACGTACCTCCACATTGCGTCACTCAAACATGAAGATGAAAAGTCATCTTAGAATTACCATATTTTCGCTGTTAAGCGATAAATGCAGTAACATACATTTTCTCCAGGCGCAGTATTCTCTAATCCCCCCAAACTCAGCCTGTATCAATATATTTATTTCAGTGCGACACGAACCTCCGCATTGTTATGTCATTTTAAGATTTTGTAATGATCATATTTGCGCTGTTAAATCCAGAAATATATATTTTTCTACCCGCGAATTTCCCTAATCCCCCCAGACTGCGCCTGTATCAGTAGCTAAGCGCGCGGCCCGCCCGCGGCGCGGAACGATGACGAATGGGCGGTGTAATCCGATCCGGCGGCGCCATGACTGCCGGGGTCCCGAAGACTGCTATCTCCTACCTGCCATATTATCTAACCCTTTCATGCCCGGCTTGGCGTGATGGATGCCGCCGCCCCGGGCGTTTCTGTTGTGAAATTGCGCCCGAGCTATGTTTTAGAACCGACAATCCGGTCTGAATACGGGAAGAAGAGACTCCCGCGGCGCTTCATAGGAGCCGAACTCGGTGGTCGCGTCTGAAGTGTACAAATTAGGCGCCCAGACAGTGCCAGGGCAGATAAAAGTTTTTTTTCTCTATACTACACATTACAGAGACATGGATGCACGTACAACTAGATTGATGTTCCTGTACCGACTTGTATGTATGTGTTTATATGGAAGCGTTCGTTGTGACTTAAGTACTGTAAGAACATCCATTCATTCGTTCGTTCACTCATCCAGATGTCAGTATGTTTGAAAACAACCTACGTTGTGCGCCTTTTGAATGCCTAATGTCTTGGTATCTAAGGATATCTGTTGTGTTTTAAAGTGTTGCTACACGCACGTACTTGGCTTTATCAATGTCAGAATTTTAATCGTTATTTAAATGTTTAAGATATAATTGATGTTATAGATGTTTTAATATTTCTAGAATTAGCTCTGGCTGGACAAAATTATCTGTACGAAATCCGTAATTCAGCCAAACAGGCTGCGAGTGATTTTTTTTTTACCAATAAACCATTCATCATCATCAATTCATCAACCATTCATCAACAACCAACGCTGGTCAAAAATCTAGCCTGAGCTGAGTTCAGACATAAAGTTACATAAGCAGGAACTTTTACTATATTGAGCGCCATAGCTGTGGACAACAGCAAAATATTCAGAACTTAAGACAGCAGCCAGAAATTTCAAACAAGAGACAGCCGCCTGGAGTGCACCGCTAGGGACAATTTCAGCACACCGGAAGACTGGAAAACTCCGCCATTTGTGATACCAATGGACAGCTGCTGTGAGGTTCACCAACATGGACTGCAACTATGCGTTAAGCACCAGGGAGAGCAGCCACGGTGTATCGAAAGGCGGGAAGCTTCGATGAGCAGAAACTATTAATTGGAGGGCTGGATAAACTGTACGAGATCTTCGGGAACAACAAACGAACATTCAGAGCCATGGACAGTAACGGTACATCGGACGGTTCAAAACTTTACGATATCTTTTATTGCAGAAAACCTGAAGTGAGCTTTAGCACTATGGAGAGTAACAAAGCATCTAGCACCAAGGACAGGAACCGAATATTCAACACCAGGGACAGCAACAGCTATTTTGGACCCAGGAAAATTAGTTTTTGTCGGAAACTATTTTGATAAACACATTATAAACAACAGTGTTTCGGCGGGCTGGCAGAATTGTTTTTACTGATCGAGAACTCTGGTAAGCTACAGCACTGGGACAAAACAGTACTGCGGATTCCAAACATACAGTCGTCACGAAGAGCAGCAGTCGAGCATTCCACATCAGGTACAGCGGACCCCAGT
>NC_049993.1:19756892-19772393 GCF_000003815.2 Branchiostoma floridae
GTGTGGCTATTATCGCGATGGGGAGTGTCAATAACGGGCGGGAGAACGGGCCGTCATGCCGGCTGGGCCTGTCAGTGCGACACGGTTCGCGCAGTCTCCCGATAGCTTCGGACTTCTATTAATGGGCCTAGGCTACATTCCTCAAATCACAGTACATTCCTCAAATCCATAGAACCCTGTGAAGCGGCACTTTTTCAAAGTCTCTAATCTAAAACTCCCAATGCTCTAATTAAAGTCTAGAAGAAGTCCAGCTAGCGAGCCAGCACCTGAACCTGCACCTGCACCTAGATGATGATCCCCTCACCCCAGTGCCAGAGTCATCTTGTAAGTGCCAAACCAAATGAGGTTTGGCATTTACAAGAAGACGAAAAAGAAAGTCAACCTTCTGAACTGCACTGGGCCTCTCGATTTCAACAAGAGAACAAACGACACCATCTCCTGCGTGGCTCGACAACAATACTCAACTTTTACTCAACAATGAGTGACAGCCGTGGAAATTTCCATAGATTGTTTCGAGAGTAGCATGCTGTATCGAAGACATGTTCAGTGCCCTACGTCATAACTTAGTTACCTCAACACCATTCTGTCATTACTGCGAAGGAAAAGGCACAGACAAATCCAATTTTTGGACCTTTGAACCGGGAAATCTAATCATCTCGAGACACTTATACATTCACGAGACCTTCACGGCTGCAGGGTAACCTTCGTGGTGGTTAGGGGAAGAACCTAGGAATCTAATTTGAACCCTTGAACCGATGAGGCACACGTGGTTCATCTAATCTGCCTGGTTGGTATCGATCAGATCAAACAGTCTGTGAAGAAAAAAAGTTACGGAACTGAAGTTGAACACATTTTGCGAGTCAAGAGAGTCGTTGAATGTTGGTGTGAATATCGACAAAGAACTTAAATTTTACATCAACTTCAGCACAGAGCTGAAGTAGTAAGAATATAATATTTTTTATGCAGTTTGGCTATATGACTCCTGTATTGGAACTGGTGAACTATATATTACATAAAATGACTGCCTTCAATCGGAATGTCTGGAGAACTTGACAAAGCAGTCGGTTTCTGCATCAGTCTGAGTGCATTAAGTCGTTTGAATCGTGCTGCGCCTTGAGATATAGGTGCCCTCTGTATTACATTACGTTAACTGTGGTGCTGCTGCGTGCCCTTTGCGTTCCTGAATTTGTGTGTCTGAAGAAGTTGGTATAGACTTTGAATCTGACATCAAGCTTTTGCAGAACAGAAAGCTACATTGTGTAAACTCCACAGAGTGAGGTATGCCACTATATTAGTACTGCTCCGTTACATCTAATACACGTAGAAATTACATAGAAATTACGTAGAATAGATAAAGCATAGCAGGAACCATAACTGTGTTTTTTCGTGAACCGTTACATTTTCGTAAAATTTGGGATCTTGAAAATTCACAAGAACGAAATGCTGCAGGAAAATAACATCATTCTGGCAGTCTCAAATCAGATTGAAGAGACTTGGAAGAAAAACCTAACCAGCTTATTTATTTCATTTATTTCATCTTGAAACAGATGGGTAGCCCCTACAACAGTGCATAGTTGATTTCCAAGGGGGCCCACCAAACATACATGTAAATAACAGATACAGGACAAAACGTGGTAACAATCAGTCAAACTAACGAACACCCAGGGACAACATACAGTACAGAAAACATAAAACCGGTGCTTGACGCAGTTCGAACCTTTCCGTGTGTGTCATATTTACGGTCGTTTCTGAACCCCACAGTCGTTCTGGTAAAGGACTAGGCATTAAAATCCAATTTTGGGATCTGCGAACCGCGAAACTTAATTACTTTGAGTAAATTGCTGGCACAGCAGCAGTTTACGCCTTTCCTGCCACCTTCATGGTCGACTATTTGCCTTTCTAACATCTGTTTCTGCATGTCAGTTAGCATAACCGCCGTTTGGCGTAACGCGCAAGGTTATTGCAGTTTATTGCATGCGATGATACGCAGTGTCAATTGGTGTAGATGTTACCATGCGGCACTTGTAAGGCCTGCTTCTCATATTGAGTCGGTTAGTCTTCACTCGTGATATGTCTGACTAAGGAAGTAGAAATGCTGCTGTTTAGTACTATTCATGTAACTTTGAAGTGGCCGTGACAAGGTAATGACCATTGACTAACAAAAACAAATCTATACAACATGCATACTTAGTGCTAAGCTACTAATAACAATGTATAAGTCTCTATACTGGGTTTTGATTTATTGGCAGTATAGCTGATGATATATTCTTGTTTGAGTTTGGGTTTATTTCATTTCATTTAGATCTATTGTTGCCAATCCCCCTCTCAGTGAATGGAGCTTGTCTCATTCATGATGTGTCTGACTTAGGGAATAGAAATTGAGAAATTCTGCTTTAGTTAAAACTTATAAATGGACTTCTAGACACTACAGCAATCACGACCACTATTCGTGAATACCAACGTAAAATACCAGCATACTTGTCTTATTTAATCTCTAAATATCTAAGTCTAAAAGACTTTTACTGAGGGCATGTGTGTATGATTTAATTTTTTATTATTTTTAACTAGGCTAGACTTAACCTTCAGTACACTTCTTCCTGGAAGAATTTCTATAGATACCACCACAGTTCAGACACAAAACGTCTGCAAGATGGTAGTTTAGATAACGATTTCAAAGATGTTTTCATGTATCTTTAAATCAGCCTCCGGGTCTTAACCGGGTTGTGACCATTAAGTAACAAAAGCAAATGTATCCTACATGCAATCTTAAACCTAAGCAACTAAATAAGTCTTCCTTGTGTTTGGGTTTATTTCAGTTCATTTAGACCCACTGTCCCGCCCTTTTTTCATTATCTTGTCTCCATTCCGTCATCCTGGCTAATGCAGTCATCACTCATCAACTTAGCCTCATCAAAAGCGTTCCGCAGGGACTAGCACAGGGCAGGCGATGCACCATCAAGCTAGCGCACAGGACAGGCTTATGTACTGTACAGTAATCTACAAGCAGATTGTATAAGATCAGTTTCATTAGGGTATAGCTGGCCAAGGAGTGTCATTCCCCAACCATAGGACCTGCCGCAAGACGCATTTGTCAAAGGCAGTGTGTGTGTGTGGGGGGGGGGGTGAGGGGGGGGGGGGGCTTCACTCCTCATCAACTTAGTCTCATCAGACGCGTTCCGCAGGGACTAGCACAGGGCAGGCGATGTAACATCAAGCGAGAGCACAGGACAGGCTTATGTACTGTACAGTAATCTACAAGCAGATTGTATAACATCAGTTTCAAGAGGGGTATAGCTGGCCAACAAGTGTCATTCCTGGTAGCTGGTGTGTTACGCCGAAGGGCGGTTATACCGGCTATATAGATACAGACACAGAAGCTGGTGTGTTACGCCGAAGGGCGGTTATACCGGCTATGTAGATACAGATACAGAAGCTGGTGTTACGCCGAAGGGCGGTTATACCGGCTATATAGATACAGACACAGAAGCTGGTGTGTTACGCCGAAGGGCGGTTATACCGGCTATATAGATACAGATACAGATTCCCAAACCGAAGTATCTGCCGCAAGACGCATTGGTCAAAAGCATAGGGGGTGGGGGTGGATCTCTTCATAGTCTTATAACTAGCCCAATGTTACGGTTGGACAGTTTTTTGCACAATACAGCAATCTCCAAAATTCTATCTAAGTCTGATACTGTAAGTGTCGGCCTAGCCGTGACTATGGTCTGGGGATGCATTTGCTACCGTGCACGTGTTATGGAATTATTCTGACCCAGCTTCATACGTGTTTTTCGTCGCAGCAGCATCTTACAAGTCCAATGTGACCTGGCTTTGCATTAAGCTGGTTCATGTAAAACACTATTCATGCGTTTCTGAAGGTTAGACATCCATGCAGGTACAGACAAACAATATCCAAATACAATTCAATATCTACAACTGGATTTAAAAAAACGGAGCGTTAATTCCGGACGTTTCGAGTGACAACCATCACTCTTCTTCAGCGTCACTGGAATGAACTGTCAGAACAATCCAACACAGTATACAAAGGAGTGTTGGATGCCACTCGAAACATACGGAAGTAAATCTCCGTTTTTTTTTTTAAATCCAGTTGTGGAGATTGAATTGAGTTTGGATATCTTCCATGGCCTTGTGCGACCTTTGCTACCGAGTGAACCTGACATTGGGCATTGCAAAGGTCTGTGTTCGGCCAGTACTGGCCTGGATTGACCTGAGGGTGTTATCCCCTAGGGTAGCCACACGCTGGCTAAATTCGGAAACAATGAAAGCGTAATGCATAACCCTCTACCACTGATTGATGTCGCAATGGGTGCAAAGTGACGTGATGGAGTGTGTTGTTTTGCACAAGCCCTATTGCCGACGGTTCTGTATTGAATCTGTTATCAGAAGTCGATTAGTCCGATCCAATGTTTGCAGTTGTTACGTCGACGTAGGTTAGACATCCAGGTAATAAGATACGCCAAAAAGTATACTTAGTTAATCAAGCAACTGGATATGGTTTTGGAAACGGTCAGTGTTTCCAAAACCATATCCAGTTGCTTGAGTAACCACTTTTTGGCGTATGTAGTTGTTTGCGTGAATTTTACGTACATATATTGTATGAAACCTATCTACAGATATAATATTTGCCTATGGCTCATGCTAAGCCTTATGTACATTTCTATAATTTCTACTTGTATTAGATGTAATGGAGCCGTCATCATCATCTCCAGTACTGCTTAGCCCACGTACAATGTGGATTACTAGCAGCTGCGCATGAGTTAAGTGCATGTGAGAAACAAAGGGGAAAGGACATGGACATGTTCAGACAGGACAAGTGATATTACAACACACATATTTACATTATGTACAATGGACTGGGGGCAGCTCAATGCAGCGGCACCCGTCCCAGCTTAGTTTTGAACTGGGAGAGGGACTCCGCCTCCGCCACACAAGGCTCAAGCTCATTCCACTTTTTGATGGTCGGAGGGAAGAACGAGATCCTGTAATAGTTGGTCTTAGTAATACCCATATTAGTCATCATCATCATCATAGTGAATCCGGTTACATCGGTGAAGTGTAGAATGAAGTACAATTTGTCCAGTATGATCTGTCCTTCGTGGCATACACTAAACTAGACCATGGGGAAGATCAACTAAAAATTGGGAGAAACATTTCAAGAATTTTTTTAAATTCCAACACAGAATCATCATCATCATCATCTTCGCCGCATGTCAGTTTTGGTCACTGAGGCGGGCGGAGAATCAGCAGTACTAGCCCTTAAACTGCCAAACCCGGATATATCCGGCACACATACACATGTCCTGTGTGCCGCGCCCGGATATATCCGATATAGCGTATTCCCCTGAAGTAGCAGCTTTGCGCGCGCGTAGCGCACGAACCCCGGAAGTTACTGTAGTAGGGACTTCGGCCTTTTTCGGGGGTTTCCTTTTGGAAGTCAGCAGCCAACCCTGGCAGCAGTACCTTAGTGCACCCATTGTAATACAGGGGGCACCTATATCTCAAGGCGCTGCACGATTCAAACGACTTAATGCACTCAGACTGGTGCAGAAACCGACTGCTTTGCCAAGTTCGCCAGGCATTCCAATTGAAGGCAGTCATTTTTATGTAATATATAGTTCGCCAGTTCCAATACAGGAGTCATATAGCCAAACTGCATAGATTCTCTGTGCTGAAGTTAATGTAAAATTTGAGTTCTTTGCCGATATTCACACCAATGTTCAACGACGCTCTTTATGTGCATGGTCACACGAAGTCCGATAACGTAGCCGTCTCCATTTCCAAACTGCAGCAATATTTAAACGACGTATATACCTCACCGCTAAAGCTAATGTAATATCTGAGTTCGCTGCCAGGTTTTCCAGACATACCAATTGACCTATACGACTGATATAGATGCGGCAGTGCACTAGTTCAGAAGTCAACAATCTAGCCAAAGTGAAGCCAGACATCTTTTACCATTTCATTCGCTACTGGGACGTAAAATTGGAAAGTAAAATTTGAACTTTGTTCCAACTTTGAAACAGTCACACCAATTCGCCCACGCCATTAAGTTTTCCTATACAGTACATCAGTTTCAATATAGCAGTAAGCCGTAGGGTCAAACTGCATACGATATGTATTACCTTTTCTGCCAGAGTTGTCGTCAAATTCTAATTCCATACCACGTTCTCTGAACACACCAATCCAACAACGCCATTGATAGGTGAGAGCTAGAGCATATCTAATACTAGAAACAGTTCTGTCACCGACATGCATAAGAGTTTACTACTCTAACGGTTCCATTCGCTATAGTACAATATTATAAGTAATAACTTCAATGCAAGACCATGCCCGTGGGCTATTTGCAAAGCAAGACGGTTGTATACAGAATATGAACATGTCATCTATTTTAAATCTATGTCTATCTTAACTATCTGAGGGTTTTTTTTTCGTATGCAATGGGAGAAGAACTGTCCAACATTTGAATTCGTTACAAACACAGTACCATCCATCGGTGCCCGATTGATATGTATGCAGCACTCCGGTAGTCCTAACGATACCGAGTATACTACTCACACGGCTTTGTACTGAGCCCCAGAGTACCTTCAACACTGAGAATACATTAAATAAAGAGCTCGGACACTCGTAAAAACACATAAGGACGCGGTTGTAAAGCGTACATTAGAGACTGGGTCCACTGAAGTTGCAATAGTAGAGATTTTCCATTGAAATAAAAGAGTTCAACGCACAATAGGACAGTTATCAATAGGACAGAGTCACAAGATGATTTACCTCATGAAGTCATGATTTAAACGGCCCTGTTTCTGCACAAACTTAAGTTGACCAGATAGCAACCCGGACTTTCATGAGAACTCATCTACGCCATTGATATGTATGTCGCAACCTCCACTGTTCTAACGTGACCTGTGATAGTAGTTACAGAGCTTAGTTGTGAGCCCTGTGAGTGCTTTCCGAAACAGAAAATGCATTAGATAAAGAGTTCGGACACCCGTAAAACACACAAGGACGTGGCTGCGAAACGTAGAGACTTTCCATTGAAATAAAAGAGTTCTACGCACAATAGGACAGTTTTCAATAGGACAGGGTCACAAGATGATGTTACCTCATGATTGAAACGGCCCAATTTTTGTACAAACTTAAATTGACCAGATAGCAACCCGGACATTCACGAAAACACTTCTACGCCATTGATATGTATGTCGCACCCCCACTGTTCTAACGTGACCGGGGATAATAGTTACAGAGCTTATCTGTGAGCCCTGTGAGTGCTTTCCGAAACAGAAAAGGCATTAGATAAAGAGTTCGGACATTCGTAAAACACACAAGGACGTGGATGCGAAACGTGATTTGGAGATATATGTCCGGGTCAACTGAGGTTTCAGCCACGAAGGAAGCAGTAATACTATTGTCCATCACAAAAGGAGTTCTAAGCACAATAAGGCAGCTTTTAAACGATAAGAGGCCACACATTAGTCACTGCACGAGGTGATGTTACCCTAGGACTAAAACGGCCCTATTTTTGTACAAACTTTATTTGACTATAGAAAGCAACGTAGGATTTTCTGATATTTCTTCTACGCTATTCATATGTATGTAGCACACCAGTTGTCCTGGCGTGACCTGGGGACAGTAGTTACACAGCTTAGTTGTGAGCCCCCCGAGTACTTTCCGCACAGAAAATACATTAAAGAATGAGTTCGGAGTCAGGAGTCACTTCACAATGTCATGTCGCTCCAAGCTTGAAACTAGTTACTTAAAGGCTTGAGTTGACACGATAGCAACCTTAAAATCCATGAGAACTCTTCTACTCTTGTGATACGTATGCAGTACTCCCACTGCCCGGATAGTTACACCGCTTAGTTGTGAGCCCCCCGAGTACTTTCCGCACAGAAAATGCATTAAATAATGAGTCAGGACTTACTCCATGTTGTCATTTTACCCCAAGCTTGAAACTAGTTATTGAAAGGCTTGAGTTGACATGATATCAACCTTGAAATCCATGAGAACTCTTCCACTCTTGTGATATGTATGCAGTACTCCCACTGCCCTGATGTGACCGGGGATAGTAGTTACACCGCTTATTTGTGAGCCCCCTGAGTACTTTCCGCACAGAAAATGCATTAAATAATGAGTCAGGAATTACTCCATGTTGTCATTTTACCCCAAGCTTGAAACTAGTTATTGAAAGGCTTGCGTTGACACTATAGCAACCTTGAAATCCATGAGAACTCTTCCACTCTAGCGATATAAATGCAGTACTCCCACTGTCCTAAGGTGACCGGGGATAGTAGTTACACCGCTTAGTTGTGAGCCCCCCGAGTACTTTCCGCACTGAAAATACATGAAAGAATGAGTCCGGAGTCAGGAGTCACTTCACATTGTCATGTTACCCCAAGCTTCAAACTAGTTATTTAAACCTTGAAATCCATGAGAACTCTTCCACTCTATTGAAATGTAGAGTCCTGAGGTGACCGGGGAAAGTACCTACACAGCTTAGTTGTGAGCCCCATGAGTACTTTCCGCACAGAAAATGCATTAAATAATGAGTTGCAAAAGTCGTAAAGCACAGAAGGGCGCGCCCGTGCAGCCTGCACATCCCGTGGAGTCAATAAAACCGTCCTGATGCGTCCGTAGCGCGAGGGGTCCGACAGTAAAGGTGCACTCTCACTGCACTTGCGTCAAGCTTGTGTCACTGCGGGGTTCGAAAGATACCGAATTTCAGAGATAAAGAACGAATTTTCGTACTTTTTGTGTATTACGTCGTTTTTAAGTCATACTTGGCAGAGGACAGAGCGAGATGGGCAAAGATCACCCCTACTGGGTGTCATGGGCCGTGAGTGAGTGAGTGAGTTTTAAGTATTACGCAATATCTAAATTATAAAAAAAATGGAGGAAATAAAAAAACAGTGGCAGTGAACGAACCCCGTGGCGGTCTTCGAAAGGGGCTGTTTCGGGGGGGGGGGGGTCACGGGGGGGGGATCTGGGGCACGGCACGGGGCTGGTTCCTAGGTGTTTTTTATTTTTTTTTGAGGGGGAGGGCGTTGGTTCGCGATTTTCAACGTTAGGTAGGTTCTCTTATGCCCGGAAAGGGAGTTTCGCCCCTGTGTTGCCGCTCTATGAAACATGTATGTGACACGGCGACATTGAGATGAAACAGTAATCTTACTCAAGCCTCCAGCAGTGGCGCTTTCTTGGTAATGCACTTATATTGTAGCCTGGGTACCATCCAGAAAGCAGTTCGCTCCGGCGTTCATTATGTATACGTAGTAATATGTACCATATACAGTCGCTTCTAGCTCTGACATTCATTATACACTATATCCAGTCGCTTCTCTGTGTTTCCGTCTGGGAACGCGGACCATCTTAACGTCTGGAATCGTCCAAATTTTGGACGCAGGCGCTGATTGGCGAAATTATAACTCATGAGCGAATTATGGAATGGATTCAAGCTCTCGTTCGAACCAGTGTTCAAACACCGGACAAAATTTCCGTCCGCTTGCGGGCCTGTTGTCATAGAACGAGTGCTCTAGAACCTACTCCTAGATTCGCTCATCAAATGAGGTCACCACCAAACGGTTTGAATGTGCAGGTCTCCAGACGGATAGCAGAAGCGAACATAGGAGCGAACTACTATCCGGGTGGTACCCAGGCTACTTACATTGGTAATGCTGGGTGCGAATTCTCATAAGTATGCTGCACCTGTCTTGGCATCTCTACTTAGCAGTATGAAACATGCATCTGATATAAACTTGGCATGTGAGACGAAATGTGAATCTCACGTTACCCTTCAGTACAGGCAAGTCAATTCTTACATATCTAAGCCGCCGCTCAGCGTTCAGAATAACGGCTGACAAATGCTGTGCTTTGCATGCTTTCGGCATCTCTGATTAGGTGTATGGAATGTGTATCTGACACGAACTTGACATTGGGATGAAATGGTAAGCTCATGTGAGCCTCCAGTACCGGCGCTGAACAGTGCTTATGTTTTTCCCTCTATGCTGCCGTTCAGAATAACAATTGACAAATGTTGTGCTTTAATTACCTGCTTTTAGCATCTCTGATTAGGTATATGAAATGTGTATCTGGCATTGGGGTGTGATAGGAGATCTCACATACATTTTCAGTAGCGGTTTTCACTGGTTATACAATTGCACCTGTACCGCTTAGTTCTGCTGGACGCCAGTTTTTATAACGCTGTGTATCTCTATTTATGACAAATGAGATATATCTGACATAAACTTTAAATGGTGTGAAATAGAAGATCTAATGTCTTATACATGTACTTGTATACATAAGTCAGTTTGCGATGCTGTCGCTTGGTATAGCAACTGGTGCGTTACATTCCTTTTGCTCTACTCAGCTGAGTGAAAAATGTACCTGACATAAAAGCGACACTGAAACCTGATAGGAGATCTTACATGAGTCATCTTACATAAGTATTTATCGCGTCAAAATAAAGGCACAAACAAACAAACAAACAAGTCTCTTAGAGCTGCAACCTCGGTGGTTACTTCCTTACATCTGCGCTGAGCTATGCTGGCGTTCAGCATATAACAACTGGCGACGGTGTACCATATATCTGCTTTGCCCTGTACTTAGGTGTTTGAAATATGTATATGGCATGGAGAGGATCTTGCATTTGTCATCTAGGAGCACAGCTTCACTACTTATGCTCTTATATCTCTGACGTTGCCGTATATGCTGTTGGTCAGAACGACTTCTGACAAAGGCTGTTTTGTATCGATTTCAGCTTCTTTGTTCATCTGTATGAGTCTGTAGATACAACGCACTTGAAAAGATTTGTAAATTTGTTCACACATTGACAAGTTTCAAAAAGAGAGTATGTAGATTTTAGATGATATAAGATGTAACCTGTTCCACGTATACTTATGTTATCCAACCCAATGCATTTAGCCCATGTTGGGCAGGAATATGCAATAAAGATCATTGTCATTGTATCTGGCACTAGAGGGACCTATGGTAGCGAAGCACGGCTTACATATATATTCTTACATCTGTGATGTTGCGCTAAAGTATCGTTCAGAATGACGATTAGCAAAGCTATCCAACTTGGTTTGTCACCCATACTACAGTAATAGAGGTCAGAGTCAAAGGAGTGGATATGCCAGACGGCGCGCGAGATATTCGTCTGGCATGCACCAGGTGCACCTAATAAAACGAATGAAGTATACTTTCATACATACTTGCATCCGTGTTGCCGTTATACACCGCTGTCAAAAAAGTACAATTTACAACGGCGCTTTGGCCATTTGCTGCCATTATGTACCTAGCAATGCAATACAAAATTGGGTAGTGTGTTAATCTTGCAGTCGATAGGTTGTAGGTTTGATCCCGGGCTGGGTCATACTAAAGAATTAAAAAACGGTGAATGTTGCTTTCTCTATATTAGCATTCAGCATTTGGGAAAGCTTATGACAATTGAACACACAGACCATTACCAGTGGACTAGCCCACTCCTGTAGTGGTTGCACAAAGCTGTGTGGCCCAGGAGGACCACAGAAACAGAGATGGCCGCCACCTGATGCACCATTTGGTGCGGGAAGAACTTTAATTTCTAACTATGTACCTAGCCGTTATGGTATGAAATATGCATCGGACGGAAAACCGACATTAGGATGAGATGGAGATCTGACATGAGCCCACAGCATCGGCGCTTCAGTGCTTATTTTCCAACATCTGTCATGCTACTCAGAATGGCAATTTGCAAAGGTTTTCCTATCCGTGCTGTAGATATAATAACGAGGGCAAGAGAGAGTGCTGTGTGGAATATACATTAAACATAATACGGGCAAGACGAGCATCAGTGCTTCGAACAGTGCTTATATACTATATCTGCCATGCTGCTCGGAATGACAATTCGCAAAAGTTGCACCTGCTTTGCTATCCCTGCTATAGATATAATAACGGGACAGGGAGTATGCTGTGTGGAATATACATCAGATATTATACGGGCAAGAGAGAGTGCTGTGTGGAATAAACATTAAACATAATACGGGCAAGACGAACATCAGAGCTTCTGTGATATATATATATATATATATATATATATATATATATATATATATATATATATATATATATATATATATCCAAAGGTTGCACCTGTTTTCCTATCTCTGCCTTAGATATAATAACGAGAGCAGGGGAGTATGCTGTGTGGAAAATACATCAGGTATAATACGGGCAAGACGAGCATCGGCGTTTCAGTGCTTATATATACTTACATCTGCCATACTGCTGAGAATGACAATTTGCAAAAGGTTGCACCTGTTTTTCTATCCCTGTTGTAGATATGATAACCAGGGCAAGACAGTATGCTGTGTGGAATATACATTAAGTATAATACGGGCAAGACGAGCATCAGTACTTTAAAAGTGCTTATATAGTTACATATACCATACTGCTCAGAATGACAATTTCCAAAGGTTGCACCTGTTTTGCTATCCCTGCTATAGATATAATAACGGGACAGAAGTGTATGCGGCGTGGAATACATGTATGTAATGATACAGGCAAATCTGATATTGCGTGAATCGGAGTCCCATACGGAATAACTGTGTTACTCTGTAGTTTATTTCATACCTGGGCCACGAAAAAAAAACGGTAGGGGTGTTCCGGACCTGGTGATATCTTGGGTTATCACACGGGCTTCTACTGTTATCACACGGGTTTCCGTAAAATAATTCGAACGCACTTCGAATGCCCCGTTGTCGATAATACACCGTGTTGTATTCTATGTACATATATATTCATGCAATCAATGTAGTCTGGGCTTGAAATATATTTATCGGTGGATTCATCTGTTAGAGTCGTTTTTTGCCATATGTTGATTTGGGTATTTTTCTTGTGCAATTATGTTTGTTCATTTATAACGATTTGAACATGCTACTAAGGAATTATAAAATGTTATTTCAAACTATAACTTTAAATACGATAGATTTGGTTTGTCAGATTTTGGCATCATTTTAGTCTGTGCTTAACATGAATGGATTTGTGTCTACCACATCCCATATGTTAGACCTGTACAATTAGTGTGTGCTAGAGTTCACTCATTTGTAGCAATACAAACAGCATATTAAAGTTAAGCAACATGTAATCTTTAATGGAAAGTTATAACGTTAGAGGTCTGGGTTTAACATTTCAATGTGTGTATTAATCTCGTATATTTACTGTTATTGTTGTTTTTGCCATATGTTGCACTCTGTTCAATTAGTGTGCAATTAAGTACATTGATTTATAACACCTAGCTTACGGTGAAAACATCCTAATAAGCTTACAAAGAAGGTATTTTCATACAGTGAAAACATTTCACTGAGCTTACCAAGAACGTATTTTCATACAGTAAAAACATTCAAATATTAGCTTACGAATAACGTATTCTTTTACAGTAAAAACATTCTAATAAGCTTACAAAGAAGGTGTTTTCATACAGTGAAAATATTCCAACAAGCTTACGAAGAACGTATTTTTATACAGTGAAAACATTCCAATAAGCGTACGAAGAACGTATTTTCATACAGTGAAAACATTCCAATAAGCGTACGAAGAACATATTTTCATACAGTAAAAACATTCCAACAAGCTTACGAAGAACGTATTTTTATACAGTGAAAACTTTCCAATAAGCGTACGAAGAACGTATTTTCACACAATGAAAACATTCAAATATTAGCTTACGAAAAACGTATTTTCATACAGTAAAACATTCTAATAAGCTTACAAAGATCGTATTCTTAAAACCGTAACTTCCAATACTTAAGATTGAAAAAGATCGGGCTTATCCAAATAACAACAGACCAGTACTCATCTTCTACATGCATGCGGTACTTCCATCCAGGTGTTTTGGCTTATATCAATTTATCTGTAAATATTAAATTGAATCAAATATCATTTCCATAGGACTAACAACGCACCTTTGTCTCTCTTAATGGTTAATGAATTTGAGCTACGTAAACATCAAAACTCAATTAGAGAAAGGACTTTCCGATTAAAACAACAAATAACAAGAATGTAAAATGATTCATTACATCTTGCTTTTCATTTAAGGAATGACTCCTAAAGCGCTCAAATTCTACCATTTCTAATTTGTTCATTTTCCTCAGTCATTAATATTGTCTCATTGGGACCCAATTATGCAAACAGTATCGCTGCTTGGGAATCATTTTGGGCCTTGTAATTTTCAAATTCATCTCTCAATTAATTTAGCTTCTGCGATGATTTATGTTTAGTTGGTTTTTGCATATGTGCTTAATCTTATCTAAATGAATTGCTCAACCTCTCCAATTCCAACTGATAGTTTTTGTTGATTTGCTTGAAGTACAATTTCCTTGTTTACTTAATATCATCTGAACTAGATGAGCATGCAATCAATCAACACCTGCATGTATCTTATAACGGAAACCACCAATGTGCTCTGGTTTATTTAGGAAGTGCAATCTGTATGAGAAACTAATTGCTTTGCGTCAGAGCACACTGCGGTGTCGGCAAGCTTTTATCCCTAATGGTGTTGTGCATGTGTGTGTGCATGTGTGTGTGTGTGTGTGCATGTGTGTGTATGTGTGTGTATGTGTGTGTGTGTGCGTGTGTGTGTGCATGTGTGCGTAAGTGTGTGCGTGTGAGTGTGAGTGTGTGTGTGAGTAGAAGACTATCATATCTGTTGTATACTAATTATGTTGGTGTTTAGTAGGTAGATAGGTCTTGACCTCACAATGATTAGATTTTGGGCCTGCTAGCGGCTTGTTACTTTACTTCAGTGGAACTTCCAGTTTCTATATCACTAATTCTGGATATGTCGTGATTTGTAAGCTTTTGTTTCAAAATGCGGCAGGTATCTTTCCTTACTACAGTACCAACAGCTTTGTGGGGTGTTTACGGGGCCGTAAATGTTCACAGTAACTGTCCCGTAACTCGTGATTGATACGGAGGTGCTTACCTGGCTCTCGGCACGGAGAGACAGATCATTGATGGCGTTTACGTGATGCGAGCGCAATAATCGTACGGCGTCGTTTGTCAAAATTTGTCATAATTTGTTTTCTTCAAGATGATTTTGCGTGTCAAGGAGTAGTTCAGGGGGGGGGGTCTCAGAGAGAGTGACAATGCCCTGACATGAGTGATCGAGTGAGAGGGTGTGAGAGAGAGAGAGAGTGAGAGAGTGAGAGAGTTAGATTGTGGGAGGGTGAGAGAGTTAGTGAGAGAGAGGGAGAGAGAGAGAGAGTGAGAGAGTGAGAGAGTTAGATTGTGGGAGGGTGAGAGAGTTAGTGAGAGAGAGGGAGAGAGAGGGAGAGAGGGAGAGAGAGGGAGAGAGAGAGAGAGAGAGTGAGAGAGTGAGAGAGTGAGAGAGTGATCGAGTGAGAGGGTGAGAGAGAGAGAGTGAGAGAGTGAGAGAGTTAGATTGTGGGAGGGAGAATGAGAGAAAGAGAGCATGAGAGGGAGAGAGGGAGCAGAAGACGTTTAGATATT
>NC_049993.1:19772493-19777348 GCF_000003815.2 Branchiostoma floridae
ACACATTTTTTTTTACAAAATTAAAGGTTAGACGAGTAGAAAACAGCCGGAGAGCCAGCAAGAGACCTATTAGCAAGGAAGTGCACACCTCCTTGCATTGGTAACGGCGGAGGCTTTCACTATACGTAAACCATGGATGTCCGCAATCATCGGCCTGAATGCTTACAGACGTTTCACTGGGGTTTAAAAATTTAACATGACACTTTTACGAGTCGTATCATGTGCGCATACTGGTACGCACTTACTCTACGGGGCTATTAATTGTCCCGTAACTCGTGATTTATGTGGGGATACTTCCCGCATAGTTTCGCGGGGCGACAACACGGATAGGTAAATCATTAGTTACTCTCCTGGCGGATGTTTATGTGACAGGGAAGCTTGTAAATAAAACTGAATTCTGTGATCATTTTGGAAAAAGGAAAGTGAGACTGATATTTATTTAGGTTAGGCACTCTTTTACTTGTGTTTCGGAAACTGTTTATCTTTGTATTCTTTTAATTGAATATAATTGAGTATTTCCGTCTTAAAATGCATTATTCTAAAGATATTGGCCATATAAGCAAGATATTATTTGGTACCCCTATGATGTCAAACACGGTGCAAACGAGCTTTATTGCAATTTCACACTCTATCTTTCTCAATATTTCTCTAAGCTTGTTCATCTTGAGCCACCGTACATGTACAATACAAGACAAATAAGGCCCTCAAGCCTTCATTGTGCAGCACAGCTAGCAGAAGGCGGGTGGAATAAGCAGTACGTTGTCAGCCTTATGCATGAGCTGAGCACCCTAG
Organism: Branchiostoma floridae; assembly: GCF_000003815.2. Classification (NCBI taxonomy): domain Eukaryota; kingdom Metazoa; phylum Chordata; class Leptocardii; order Amphioxiformes; family Branchiostomatidae; genus Branchiostoma; species Branchiostoma floridae. The sequence goes on from NC_049993.1 coordinate 19,773,286, forward strand.
GCACACCGGGCCGGATAAGAATGGATGATCTGTTCGACAGAACTTTTTCTAATGACGGTAGAATCGGTCTGAAAGCTGTCAGAAGCACTTCCATCATCCCGCACTTCTGTTGCCGCATCACGCACGGAGTAAATGAGAACATCATGTCTCCACACAAGCGAGCAAAAAGACATATTTCAAGTCGCACACACGAGACTCTATATCCGTGCCAATATACGTTAAGGAAAAGGAACAGCAATCTATCATGACATGACTTAAGTCGATTTTGTGAAGACACTTGCTGCTCAGTGGAAGATCTGCCCAAGGCTATGGAGGATGTAGATGGATGTAGGGGGAGAGTCATGTTCATCTGTGCAACCAGTACTGCTTAAAGTTCTGCACTTATCTAAAACATAAAACATGTTTGAAATGAATGAAAACTGTCGTTTCATCGAACAAAATGTGCGTTCGATCGAACAACGGGAGTTCTTCGAACGCAGTTCGTCCTAGTCAATTTTGAACGCGGTTCATCTGAACCCTGTTCGAGCGCGGTTCGATCGGACCATGTTCGAACACAGTTCGATCGGACTATGTTCGAACGCGCGGTTCAATTGGACCATGTTCGAACGCGGTTCGACCGAAACATGTTCGAAACAGTCACGGCAAAAGCTGTCGGAAACATCTCACATTACAGTTGCGACCACACGTACGTACGGGATGAATTAGTGAGTCAACTTTGATAGCGGAGAAGGGGATTTTTGGTGCAGAGATTTCCCCTTCACGGCTAGCCGGGCGGCTGTAATCTCCCTCTAACGCGCGCTGGGTGGCCGGGGGGGGGGGGGGGCATCTGTATTGATGAAGAGGGCGACGTTCCGACGTGGTGGAAAATTCTGCCGGTGTTGAGGAGACAGCTCGGGTGGCTCCTGGGGGAGGGGCGGGGATAATTCAGCCTGGTGAGTTATTACGGGGAGCTCATGATGAATAGAGTTGATCCATGGCGCTGGAGGAGCGGGAGACAGGCAGATAATTGGGCCTGCTCATGTGAGTGTGATGTATAAGTCCCGGTACGAGCCGAGAAGGCTTGCCTGGCTCAGGTTTGAGGTGAAATAACAGCAGAAAAATTGAGGAATCATTCGTTAGCGAAGTAATTACTAGTTGTGAAGTGAACCTTCGATCATGGGATAACTGTTTTGACAAATTACCGTTACGCTTTGGTCAATTTCTACTATTTTTAGTCCCCAAATAGGACGATATGCGCAAACCAAATATATGAAACGCTACATTTACAACAAATTGCCAGTCTTCAGAGAAAAGAAAGTCTCGTCCCTGTGAGATTATCGTTTATACAACACGACCACAAAATCGTTATAGAACCGTCGTAAAAATGATCACAACGTCGTAGAATGTGAATTTCCGAAAGACCACGCCAAACATAAAATAGCGTCAGTTTGGCCCGGAGGAGGTTTATATTCCACTCGTTATAAACGTGAGATAGTCATCGTTAAGCCGTGGCTGACACAGACAGACGATCCCGGTCTTTTTTTCATCTCTTCTCACCGCGGTGTGCGGGCTATCTTTAGCGTTATCTAGAAACCATTTATCATAATGAATAGTAGATAGAAACCTGAGGGAGAGGCTGAGCTTCTAATCTTCTCCACCAGAAGAAATCAGGGCGAGGGAAACGTCCAGAAAGTTAAGTAATATTTCCTTACAGAAGTGTTTACTCTATCGGTAACTCTATCAAGTATTGGCACTGAATTATGCTAGGCCATAGAACAGATAGAAAACTCTAGAGAGAACTTAGTAACTAACCTTATGTACCAGAAGAAATCAGGGCGAGGGAAACTTCCAAAAAGTTAAGTAATATTTCCTTACAGAAGTGTTTACTCTATCGGTAACTCTATCAAGTATTGGCACTGAATTATGCTAGGTCATAGAACAGATAGAAAACTCTAGAGAGAAGTTAGTAACTAATCTTATGTATCAGACGAAATCAGGGCGAGGGAAACGTCCAGAAAGTTAAGTAATATTCCCTTACAGTAGTGCTTGCTCTATCGGAAACTCTATCAAGTATAGGCTATGAATTATGCTAGATCATAGAACCGATATAAAACTCTAGAGAGAACTTAGTAACTAATCTTTTGTGCCAGAAGAAATCAGGGCGAGGGAAACGTCCAGAAAGTTAAGTAATATTCCCTTACAGTAGTGCTTGCTCTATCGGAAACTCTATCAAGTATAGGCACTGAATTATGCTAGGTCATAGAACAGATAGAAAACTCTAGAGAGAACTTAGTAACTAAATCTTATGTACCAGAAGAAATCAAGGCGAGGGAGACGTCCAGAAAGTGTAAACAAACTTTCTTTGTCGTGGTGTTTGCCCTATCGGAAACTCTATCTTCTTGGCGCTAAATTACGCTTAGCCTAGATCATAGAACAGATAGAAAACTCTAGAGTGAACTTAGTAACTAACCTTATGTACCAGAAGAAATCAGGGCGAGGGAAACGTCCAGAACGTTAAGTAATATTTCCTCACAGTAATGTTTGCTCTATCGGTAACTCTATCAAGTATAGGCACTGAATTATGCTAGATCATAGAACAGATAGAAAACTCTAGAGAGAACTTAGTAACTAATCTTATGTACCAGAAGAAATCAGGGCGAGGGAAACTTCCAAAAAGTTAAGTAATATTTCCTTACAGTAGTGTTTACTCTATCGGTAACTCTATCAAGTATTGGCACTGAATTATGCTAGATCATAGAACAGATAGAAAACTCTAGAGAGAACTTAGTAACTAAATCTTATGTACCAGAAGAAATCAGGGCGAGGGAAACGTCCAGAAAGTTAAGTAATATTTCCTTACAGTAGTGTTTACTCTATCGGTAACTCTATCAAGTATAGGCACTGAATTATGCTAGATCATAGAACAGATAGAAAACTCTAGAGAGAACTTAGTAACTAAATCTTATGTACCAGAAGAAATCAGGGCGAGGGAAACGTCCAGAAAGTTAAGTAATATTTCCTTACAGAAGTGTTTACTCTATCGGTAACTCTATCAAGTATAGGCACTGAATTATGCTAGGTCATAGAACAGATAGAAAACTCTAGAGTGAACTTAGTAACTAACCTTATGTACCAGAAGAAATCAGGGCGAGGGAAACGTCCAAAAAGTTAAGTAATATTTCCTTACAGAAGTGTTTACTCTATCGGTAACTCTATCAAGTATTGGCACTGAATAATGCTAGATCATAGAACAGATAGAAAACTCTAGAGTGAACTTAGTAACTAACCTTATATACCAGAAGAAATCAGGGCAAGGGAAACGTCCAGAACGTTAAGTAATATTTCCTTACAGAAGTGTTTACTCTATCGGTAACTCTATCAAGTATTGGCACTGAATTATGCTAGATCATAGAACAGATAGAAAACTCTAGAGAGAACTTAGTAACTAACCTTATGTACCAGAAGAAATCAGGGCGAGGGAAACTTCCAAAAAGTTAAGTAATATTTCCTTACAGAAGTGTTTACTCTATCGGTAACTCTATCAAGTATTGGCACTGAATTATGCTAGGTCATAGAACAGATAGAAAACTCTAGAGAGAAGTTAGTAACTAATCTTATGTATCAGACGAAATCAGGGCGAGGGAAACGTCCAGAAAGTTAAGTAATATTCCCTTACAGTAGTGCTTGCTCTATCGGAAACTCTATCAAGTATAGGCTATGAATTATGCTAGATCATAGAACCGATATAAAACTCTAGAGAGAACTTAGTAACTAATCTTTTGTGCCAGAAGAAATCAGGGCGAGGGAAACGTCCAGAAAGTTAAGTAATATTCCCTTACAGTAGTGCTTGCTCTATCGGAAACTCTATCAAGTATAGGCACTGAATTATGCTAGGTCATAGAACAGATAGAAAACTCTAGAGAGAACTTAGTAACTAAATCTTATGTACCAGAAGAAATTAAGGCGAGGGAGACGTCCAGAAAGTGTAAACCAACTTTCTTTGTCGTGGTGTTTGCCCTAATCGGAACCTCTATCTTCTTGGCGCTAAAATTACGCTTTAGCCTATATCATTAGAACCAGATAG
>NC_049993.1:19777448-19779068 GCF_000003815.2 Branchiostoma floridae
GAAGAAATCAGGGCGAGGGAAACGTCCAGAAGGTTAAGTAATATTTCCTTACAGTAGTGTTTACTCTATCGGTAACTCTATCAAGTATAGGCACTGAATTATGCTAGATCATAGAACAGATAGAAAACTCTAGAGAGAACTTAGTAACTAAATCTTATGTACCAGAAGAAATCAAGGCGAGGGAAACGTCCAGAAAGTTAAGTAATATTTCCTTACAGTAGTGTTTGCTCTATCGGAAACTCTATCAAGTATAGGCACTGAATTATGCTAGATCATAGAACAGATAGAAAACTCTAGAGAGAACTTAGTAACTAACCTTATGTACCAGAAGAAATCAGGGCGAGGGAAACGTCCAGAAAGTTAAGTAATATTTCCTTACAGTAGTGTTTACTCTATCGGTAACTCTATCAAGTATAGGCACTGAATTATGCTAGGTCATAGAACAGATAGAAAACTCTAGAGAGAACTTAGAAACTAAATCTTATGTACCAGAAGAAATCAAGGCGAGGGAGACGTCCAGAAAGTGTAAACAAACTTTCTTTGTCGTGGTGTTTGCCCTATCGGAAGCTCTATCTTCTTGGCGCTAAATTACGCTTAGCCTAGATCATGGAACAGATAACAAAAGCTCTAGAGAGCTTAGTAACTACTCTTATGTGCAAGACAACATCAAGGTAATAAAACAGAATTCAAAACTAGAAGATAACACACTGCTGCGGTTGGTCTATCTGAAACCCAGATGCAGAGGTACTTAATTTTGATAGATGGAACTGAGAAACTGCTTAAAGGAAGGCTTAGGTTCTTATCTTGTGCAGTGGGAACTGAACAAGAAGAAAGGAACGACCAGAAACGCTGATTAGATGCCTGTGAAAAGCGGTGGGGTAGGTGGCTGCAAGCACATTACTGTCATTAGACTAGCGTAGCCTTACTAACATCCTATGGATGTTTATGTGTGGAATTTACGAGAACTTGAACATGATATTGATTTGTAGTTAACCAACTTCAAATTACGCTTCACCAATACAGAGAAGCAACAAGACATTCTATCAGCACGGATGGGTCTTCATTCGAAGATTTGAACTTTGTATGATAGCTTTGTGATGCCCTACTAGTATTCTGTATGTTCAGTCGCATTCTTTGAATGTTTATGTGAATAAAGTAGAAGCCGCTTAATTGCACACCACATTTGCAAGTGCTTTTCGTGCAATTATTTGAATGGTGCAACAAAGGGAAGTTATCAAGCTGGACCGCACCAACACGGGATTTTTTGATTTTGTGCAATTAGATGAAGTGTGCGATTATCCGTTGTGCAATTAACTGGCTTCTACTGTACTTTACATTACACTTTGAAACAAACAAACAAACATGATATTAATTGTGAATTAACAGACTTAAAAATCTAAGTTTACACCTTCACAAAGAAGCAACAAAATATCAACTTTATATTCTAGCTTAGCGTGCCCCTACCAGTACCAGTATTCTGTATGCTCATGTCAGTATATTACAGTTCGACCTCTGCTCGACCTAGCGGGGCAGGAGGACCCAATAAAGCTCTCCCATTCATTCATTCATTGCGCGGAGATTCGCGGCGATTATACATGAATCGTCTTTCTGAGTGCCTCT
>NC_049993.1:19779168-19812504 GCF_000003815.2 Branchiostoma floridae
GGAAGGGCAAGGGCTACTCTCTGCGATAAAAGACAAGCAGTTCTGGAGGACTAACTTCGTCTGCTCTACCTCACACGAGGATGAACAATGATGATGATGATGATGAAAGACTTGTAGCGTTGGTTAGGTCTTCAAGACTTGGAACGATTTCGTTCAGAAGCTATCTCTCAGACAGTGGGGTAAATAGCTGTCTTCTTCACATTCGATGGATGGATGCTTTGGATGGATGTTTTATTAGCCCACTAACGGACATACAAAAAAACACTTGTACTCAGCTAATCTTCCTGAATGAAGCTTTCGCTAAGATATATAAAGCAGAAGTTGGTGTATATCTCGAAAAGGGTACAGAACTAAACTGCCAGATTCTGCATAAACAGGTACAAAAGTGTTACCATTATAAAATCATACCTACATGGAAGACACTGGCAGATGGAAGAATAAGGTCTCGCCTATGTAAGGGTGGAGTCATTGGAGCACGTGTATCAAGCTCGTATGGGGTCCTACTGACATTTTGTTTTCATAAAAGTGGTACGCACAACACGCAGCTCATACGCATCTCAATCGTTCCGTGTCAGTTTTACTCGTGTGACAGCACCCTAAAGGTGGGTTCACACGTGCGTATATATTCCAGTCCGTATGAGGTCCGTATGAAAGTCTAAGCCTCTAAAAGGCTCCACAGGTCACTAGAAAAATAATACAAATTGGCCAGATAACAGGCCAGTGGAATTAGCTTGTCACAAACCATACTCCTCGGCCAGCTAACTCATCTGTCATGTTATTCGTCTATATGTCTCGGTTTTACCTATTTTTCCAGTGACCCGTGGAGCCTGGTAGAGGCTAGTACGGACCTAATACGGACTCGAATATATACGCACGTGTGAACACACCTTAAGACAGACAAAGTTCAAGGTAAGGAGCAGGCCTTAATGTGTTCTTTCCACCCGGGTGGCCAGCGACACGCATCCTTCCCCTATGCGCATCCCCGCGCCCAATATTGGTCTTCTCGCTTCACGCACAGCTCGGTACGGAGCGCACGGTACGGTGGGCCGCGATATTGCGCACGGGCCACCGGGTGAGACGGCAGGGGCGGTTCATTGGAGGGATGAGGGAGCGTTGTCTTCTTCTTCTGTAAAAGCCCACATTCGTCATGTAGAATATTATGGCTTTTTGTGGCTATTACCAGTAACGTTCTACGTCATTGACATTGGGAGCGTCTTTTGGCATTGGTAAAGACTTGAAGCGTTGGTTAGGTCTTCAAGAGTTGGAAACGATTTTTGTCCTAACGTAAGTCACGGACAGTAGACGACTGTCTTCTTCGCAGAACGTCTTTATGTTTCATGGGGATGTTTTGTAAAGGGTATAGCGTAGTTTTTGAAAGTTTTCATCAAAGCATACTGTTTGCGTGATAGTTGATTGGTCGGTCGGTCCCGGTTAGTTGGTTGGTGAGTGTGTGGGTGTTTGCTTGGCTTGGTTGGATGGATGGTCATGATGCATGGGGAGGAAACAAAGGATTTGGAACTTCGAACAAAAATGAAATAATAAAAAAGCAACACACAAGAACGTTGAACAAAATGCAAACAAATGTAGAGACAGCTACAACCCCAACTGCACACAGAGAGCTACAACCCCGTTAGTGCTCTTTATGGCAAATAATTCCTATCCACTTGTACATTAGTTTCACATGGGAATTTCCGATTATGCAGTCACCTTGTACCGTTATCACAGCAGGAGCAGGAAAGTCACATGTATTTATGTAAACTTGGAGCCGTGATATGAGAAACTGAGCGCCGCGCGCGGAAATGTCAAGCGGAACAGCAGAGAGCACCGGTCGGAATAAACCTCAGCACGGGTGACGCGCTCCGCATGTATGTATGCTCTGGCAATATTGAGCATGGCGGAGAGTTCAATTACAGATTTGCGGATTTCTATCCAACCGTACCCATGGTTATTTGAGAATGGTCTGGCATTTGCTGTGTGTAGTATATGACTATACGAATACATGCAATGTCATCTCATCTCCACTTTCATACTTTGTCATGTATGTATGCTCTGGCAATATTGAACATGGCGGAGAAGTCAAGTACAGATTTGTGGATGTCTATCCAACCGTACCCATACTTATTTGAGAAGGGTCTGTCATTTTCTGATTTTTTTCATGTTCGAAGACGTGAAAGACGTAGTGGTGGCGCACCCAAGTTAGCAAACGTATGTTATGACCTCTATACAATGTCATGTGAAATACATAACGTAAACAACATAGCTATAACTACAATTCCGCAACAGAAAACAGGGTATGGCATTTGCATACAGTATATAGCTACATACATGCACATGCCATCTCATACTTTATAATGTTTGTACGTTGATTTTACCTGCGTTTGTAGTTCAAGAAGACCTCAAGGAAGACCCTGAAGATTAGGAAGTATACTTTACCTACAAAATCTTGATAAACCCGAAGAATGATGGGACTCACCTTATGTTTAGCAGAAGTTGTGGAATGGTTGACCTCATTGCTTCGACCACGTGACTTCGGTAGTAGGTCAGAGGTACCCCGAAGTCGGTGTCGTCCCCCGTCCCATAGAGTGGAACGTTGGTGGACCATGACGTAGATGGTCTTCTTCCCTCTCTCCATAAGCTGCACTGCGAAAACAAGAGAAACATCTTTGAAAACTGTCTGCGTCAGATTTGAGTTTTCTGTCAAAGATAATAAGTTTGGGGAACACTATGGTAGCTCCCTGGAGGTATACTATAACCCATGCTGCTGTCTATTTCTTTATAGTGCCTGTAAGTTGAAATGCACATGTTCTCTATGATCCACGTAACAATTTGGTATTTTCTAAAAACCTCTATGTATGTAGTCTTTACATCAGTCTTTTAAGTCTAATGAGTGAAATGTTCTCAGTGGGATAGATTACGGATCGTGACGTCACAGAAAAGACTCCTAGCCATACTAGCAGAGATGTATTTCTGTGACGTCACGACAGGTTGCTACATGTAGTTTGTACCAACAAAGAGCACACAGTAGACAGTTGATTTACAGATTAAATACATGTTTTTGGAAAATAAATCTATACGTGAATGATAGAGGAAATTTCGCATCACTGGCAAGGTAAATGCGCTCTTCATTTCAGAAGTATTAATATTCCTATAGAAGCCAAAGCCATTACAGCATATCCATGGCTCGAAATACCTGCATATGCAAGTTAGTGCAGGTATTTCTGATGTCTACCTGCACCTAACCTGCACTGGTACATGTACTGGGTTTTATACATAAATGTCCTATGATGTAGGTGCATGTGGATTGTTCTTAGCTGCATTGGCTGTTACCACCTATAAAGTATACAAGAAAAAAATAGCAATGGTTCCTGGACAAATTTAGTATGATTCATACTTCCTAAATTCAGAGTTGTGCAGGAAAACATTTGTCTTGTACAGGTAATTTTTAATGTTACCTGCAACAGTGCAGGTATGCAGAAAAAAGCATTTCGAGCCCTGACATCAGAAACAAACTCTACACCTTTTTGAATGAGTCCCAATCACGATAAACAACTCTGGAAACAGTTATTACGGCGTAAATAATCTCTTTTAATCACGGCCGATAATCATGCGTGGCTAGTTTCTGCAGGGCTCGTCATAAACACCGCTGCTTTAAGCACCCATAACCAGGGTTATAGCACGCTGTAAACGGAGTCATTTTCAGAGGGAAATTGAATTCAGAAATCCAGAAAACCGTATGTGTAAATTTCTGTTAAGTACTGCAGTTGATGGCTATATTTTTGGTTAAGTGTAATTTAGATATTCATCCGACAACTCCACGCTGAATTTCCCCTTTCATGTGGTAGTTTACAGTAGGTATTTGGACGTAATTAGTTGTAATAGACTGTTACTTCAGTATTGACTTGAATCAGTGCCAGTATTGGTTTACCAGTATAACCGCTCTTTGGTGTAACATATCCGGTGTAAAATTACTTCGCAGGCACGCAGCAACAGATGGTTATACTGGCGATGTTTAAAGCTATATGATTAAGAGTCCTGTATTTATGTTATAACATCTTTCTTTTTGTGATAGTGGTACAGAAGAATGAATTAATTGATTGAATGAATGAAGACATTTATTGCACACACACACACACACACACACATACACACACACACACACATACACACACACACACATAAATTTAAAACATTCATAAGTCATATAAAAACTGCTTACATTTCTTTGTATACATTGTCAGGATAACGCAATGATTATGTTCTGCTAATTCAATTAGACTTTTCCACATTCTGCGATGGTAAGAATTTACGAAAAGATATGTCAATGAACTCTCGATTTTATTCTTGCACTTAATGCGTTGTCGTGTTTGGTTTCTGTTCTTTTTAAAGTCGGCATAACGGACTTGGAATTCAGTAAGACCGAGGCTGACATTTTGTACATTATGCACTGCTACAGTAAATTCCTTTCTCTCCTCTACCCTTCCCTGCTAATGCCCAAGTCTATATGAATACCATAAAATCGGAAGTGGAAAAACCATCTAATTTTTTTGACATTCAATTTTACGGGGCTTCGTCAGACTTGGAACCCAATTTCCACCCCCGGCTGCAGCCCGTTGGGCTCGGCGCGGATCTCGTGAATTTTACGGGTTAGGCCGAGGAAAAAATGTTGTGTTTCCTGTTTCAGTCCTGAAAAAGTTACGGTCGGTAGGTAGGGATTATCATTTTTTGTCTTGTAATTTTTAGAGGCTGCCAAAAACTCTAGAGAGACATATTACAATGCAGTTGAACAAGGTAAACTGAAATGCATGAGGACACTTGTCCTTCAATGCCAAACTTCGATTCTCAGTGCATAATAGATACATTTATCCTTCATTAGATAGGACAAGCAGTGATTCTACCTGAATGGTCCTGGATAGGAAACAGGCTGAATATAACGGAAGCTATCTGACTCCACTGTCCATCCAAAAAAAAAGTCTAGGGTCGGCAGGATTTCTAGAGTAGGTGGAGAAACAGGAAACACAACAATTGTTTTCCCAGGCCTTAAAGGGTGGTTTATTGTAGCTACGAGTCTCTAATTTACGATTGAGACGAAATTATTACACGGTCTTACACAGCCAGCGAAAAACGTAGCTGTACACTCGACACCATTAAAAGTTCTGCAGATCAATCATGGGGCAGTAAACTGGAACTATATCTCACTGTATTACATCGTATACCGTGTCATTTTCATTGTTGGATGGTTTGATATACACTGAAGTAGATAGAAATGTAATCTTTGCAAGGAAATATACAATTGCCAACCCTCGCATAGTCTATCCTATTAAAACAAACTGCCGCTGACTGTTCAATCTTACTCAAACACATTCATATATTCGATGACCAGCCCATATCCTGACACTTGCTACATAATGTAATCAAACACCACAGGAGAGATTTACCTGTATTGTGACGGAAACTGAGGTTGGCTTATTGACGTTGAAATATTTAAACGTTCCCAGAGTGGCAACGTCATTACACAAGAGAGCCAGGGACTTGTTAACGGGATGCTATACCAAGGTCTCCAACAACAAACTAAGCCGCATACATAGGAGTGACATCATCAGTTTGGGCGCGAAATTCAAACCCTGTCAGGCGGGGAGGGGGGCGGCACATTCGGACGATTTTTCTGTACTGTCGCCCCTCTAGAGAAGCTCTACATTATATCTTTACTAAGTGACTAAAATAAGCATTTTCTGTACTTTATACTACAAAAACCCTGTCCGTCGTTTTCGCACGAAGAAACATCTCTTTGCAAGTCAAACACCCTATCGTGATAAATTGCTGATCAGATGGCATAGGGAAGGTCAGAGGTCACATGGGGGCAGAGGTCACGGTGACCCTGATGTTACAAATGATGTCTACTTGCGCCGCGTATCGATTTTCGCCTGGGGGAAGAGATCCTGTGATCTGAACTGCACATGTGTATGGAATACGAGTGCCCGCTCTGGTTAGGGAATGGATTTGTTGTCTGTTCTGCGTGTGCCGCGGCATAATGGGGCCATAAAAAACCAGATTCAGGACGCCATCATTTCGGGCAATGTCACATATTGTGTCGGGAAGGCCTAGCAAAGAAATGTAGTTTCTGGTTACAGTCCTGAAAATTAGGGTCTCTTATTTCTTTCATATATGAAGGACTGCTTTGTTTTAAGAAAGAATATAGAAGCTCATAATTAGCCCTACACGACAAAATTGAACACAGAATTAACGTTACAATGATTATTACACATTCTTACTTCACCTATTTAAAGCCTTAAGATGAGGGTGAAGTTCAGGAAGTAAATATTGAATTTCATCACTAAGTTCGACACAAGAAAAGCTAGGGTCGGTAGGTTTTTGCTGGGATGGGTCTTGTAACCGGGAACGTAACATTTTTCCTAGGATTGGATATGTAGGTTTGGCTTGGTTTCGTTAATGTGTCCGTTGATGATGAACTCACGCACATGTTGATGATACATTACGATATTCATAATTCATCCTAAAATCCAACAACACAACACACAATAAAAGGATGTACCTATAGTAACTAAATTAGACAATAACAAAACATAGCAGCGCAGCATTGCAGCATTGTAACATAGCAGCGCAGCATTGCAGCATTGCAGCGCTTCACAGAAGTCAGAAACGGTACCTAAGAAGAGTAATGACATTGCTACATATAACATCAGACTAACATTACATTCGCGTTTTTGTTATTCAGTAGGCGACACACAAGAAACTATTTCACTCCTGAGTAATATTTCCTCTCTTTCTGTTGCTAGGTAACGGGCTCCGGGTGACGTCAGCGGTCTTGGGAGGATTTCTCAACGTCTTACAGGGAAGTAGCACCATGGACTGCGCATGCGTTGGGGCTCAGCCACGGTGGATATTTCTGATGCTGGTTTTAGCCTTGCTACAAGCAGGTGAGAAAATATATGAATGCTGAATGGTACACGTAGCCTTGATTGTACATCATGTCCAGTTGTGAGAAGTACAGCAAAACAGCTAGATGATACTAGTAGTAATGAAGTATATATATATACATATATATAGGAACAGGACTTCTAATATTACTGATCTAAGACATCCGTGAATAACTTCATCAGGTTGGCAATTATTCATATAGTAAGGTTATTTTAGCACAACCAGAGAATAACTTACTTCCGACGTTTCGGTGTCTGTCGCCACCTACATCGGCTATAAGTAGCAGCAAGAAGTAGTTCCCGTCATTCCACCCTGATGATGGTGTCTGACAGACACCGAAACGTCGGAAGTAAGTTATTCTCTGGTTGTGCTAAAAGAACCTTACATTATGATCTAAGACATGTTTTCCAAAACTACTCTAACACATAGGTTCCCAGGGCCAAGTACAATTTTTATATTTCAGCCATACCATAGGTATGGTGAAATATATTGTTATATTGCAATCCATACATAGTATGGGATTGCAATATATTGTTATATTGCAATCCATACGTAGTATGGGATTGCAATATATTGTTTTTCCTTGGTTTCTTCTTCTTCTTCTCCTGTCAAATCTTCAATTTGATTCAACTTTTTCATTTTTGGGCCAAATGAGCTGAAATTTGGCAGGGTCGTAGAAATAGCAAATACCCTCAGGTGTTTTTTTCACTTTCTTGATAGAGGTCTTAGAATTTATGATATTTAGGGTTTTTGGTCATTTTTAGACCAATTATGTATATTTTGGGCCCCTGTGCCCTGGTATTACAAGCTAATGACCTGAAATTTGGTACAGAGGTGCATTGGACATATGAGCACAGTAAACTATCAACACTTTCTTCGTAGATCACTTCAAAAATTAGTTATTTTAGGGTTATTGGCCATTTTTGACTAAAAATGTATATTTTATGCTCCTATGCCCTTGTATAGAAACCAAATGACCTGAAATTTGGTACAGAGGTGCATTGAACATATGCTCACAGGACCCCGTTGACACTTTGCTCATAGATCACTTCAAAAATTAGTTATTTTAGGGTTTTTGGCCATTTTTTACTAAAAATGTATATTTTTGGCTTCTATGCCCTTGTATGTAAACCAAATGACCTGAAATTTGGTACAGAGGTAAATTGGACACATGGCAACAGGACCCCATCAACACTTTCTTCATAGAGCACTTATAAAATGAGATATTTTGGGATTTTTAGCCATTCTTAACTAAAAAATGTATATTTTTGGCTCCTATGCCCTTATATTGAAACCAAATGACCTAAAACTCGGCATGAAGGTGTGTAGGACAAGTGCCCACAGTACTTCATTTTCCCTTTGAGCAAACATTACTTCAAATTGTTGAATTTTGGGATTTTTTCCAGGATGAAGATGGATTGCAATATGCTGTATTTGCTCCTAAGCAAATGTCGGCCTTTCTAGTTTTTCCTTGGTTTCTTCTTCTTCTTCTTCTTCTCCTGTCAAATCTTCAAATTGATTCAACTTTTTCATTTTTGGGCCAAATGAGCTGAAATTTGGCATGGAGGTAGGGATAGCAAATACCCCCAGGTGTTTTTTTCACTTTTTTGATACAGGCCTTAGAATTTATGATATTTAGGGTTTTTGGTCATTTGTAGACAAAATATGTACATTTTGGGCCCCTGTGCCCTGGTATTACAATCTAATGACCTGAAATCTGGTACAGAGGTGCATTGGACATATGAGCACAGGAACCCATCAACACTTTCTTCATAGACCACTTCAAAAATTATTTATTTGGGGTTTTTTGGCCATTTTTGACTAAAAATGTCTATTTTTGGCTCCTATGCCCTTGTATGAAAGCTAAATGACCTGAAATTTGGTACTAAGGTGCATTGAATATATGAGCACAGGGCTCTATCAACACTTTTGACATAGATTACTTCAAAAATGAGTTATTTTGGTTTTTTTGGCCATTTTTGACAAAAAATGTCTATTTTTGGCTCCTATACCCTTGTATGAAAACCAAATGACCTGAAATTTGGTACATAGGTGCTTTGGACATATAAGCACAGGGTCCCATCAACACTTTTTTCATAGATCACTTAAAAAATCAGTTATTTTGGGTTTTTCAGCCATTTTTGACAAAAAATGTATATTTTTGGCTCCTATACCCTTGTATGAAAACCTAATGACCTGAAATTTGGTACATAGGTGCATTGGACATATAAGCACAGGGTCCCATCAACACTTTCGTCATAGATCACTTTGAAAATGAGTTATTTTGGGTTTTTCACCCATTTTTGACAAAAAAATGTATACTTTTGGGTCCTATACCCTTGTATGAAAACCAAATGACCTGAAATTCGGCATAAAAGTGTGTTTGACAAGTGCCCACGGTACTTCATTTTCACTTTGAGCAGACATTACTTCAAATTGTTGAATTTTGGGATTTTTTCCAGGATGAAGATGGATTGCAATATGCTGTATTTGCTCCTAAGCAAATGTCGGCCTTTCTAGTATTCGTAATGTTTCTTTCTCCTGTCAAATCTTCAAATCGATTCAACTCCGTCGTTCCTGAACCGAATTACTTGAAATTTGGCACAAGGGTAGAGTGGGTCAATACCCAGGTGCCTTTTTCTCATTTTTTTCATATCTTCCTTTAAAATGATTTTATTCATGTTTTTTGCAATTTTTATGTACATTTTGCCCGCCTGTTCCCTGGTGTTACAGCCGAATGACCTAAAATTTGGTACAGAGGTGCCTTGATCATATGCCCACAAAATTCCAAAAACAATTTTGGCATACGGTACAGCAAAATGCTTATTTTGGCATTTTTTGCCATTTTTTGCCCCAGAAATGACATTTTTTGCCTCCTATACCCCCATTTTACAACCAAATGACCTGAAATTTGGTGTAGGAGTGCCGTCTACATATGCGCACATGAATTCATTGACACCTTTGACATACGGTACAACAAAATGCTTAATTTAGGAATTTTTTGGCCATTGTTTGACCAAAAACGTACGCTTTTGGCTCCTGTTCCCTGGTCTTGTAACCAAATGACCTACATTTTGGTAAATAGGTGCACTAGATATTCATTCAAATGACCCATGTATAATTTCTGGCATAAACCACTTCAAAATGATATATTTGGGTACTTTTTTAGTAATTCTCCACTGGCCAGAGGGTCAACGACCTCAAGGTCGTTGACCTCTCCCACCTAAAGAGAGCATGTGCACATGTCTATATATACTAATAACTTGATTAAAGAGGCAACCAATCACGTAGCCTGAGTCAACATCCCGAAGGGGATTGGCAGCCAATCAGTGAGCCCGGTGTTATCTGGATGAGTCCATTCTGGCACGGAGGGGGTACATATTGTTTAAATTCATCTTTGGACTGTTGATTATATAATGTCTCTCAATGGGAGTATTTTTGAACTGGACTATTTTGCAATTTTACCTGGAGTGTACTGGAAGAGTCCATTCTTGCATGGAGGGGGTCATTTTTTTTTAAATTTGTTTATGGACTTTGGTCATTTGATATGTCAAAGTGTTTCAGTGTGGTTATTTTTTGACTGGTCAACTTTGCAATTTTACATAGGTTGTGCTCGAAGAGTCGATCCTTACATGGGGGGATTTTTAAAATCCATTTTTGGGACTTTGGTGATTACGTCCAAGTCCAATTTAAGCGGATGTATTTTTGGACTGCACCACTTTACATAGGGGCATCGCAAAAAGAGTCCATTCTTGCATGGGGTTGTTTTCAAATTTAGTTTTAGAAAGGTGATAATTCAATATTCCATTTTTAGTGGAAGTGTTTTTGGACTGGTCTATTTTACCTTTTCATGCCTTTTTTGCTTAGTTCAACCTTGACCATGTTTTCAGTGAGAGTATTTCTGGACTGGTCTATTGTGCAAATTCACATGGGGTGCACTGGAAGAGTCCATTCTTGCACTAGGAATTATGTAAGATTCATTTTTGGGTGTCATTAAGTGTCATTAGTGGAAGTGACTTTTAAACAAAAGTGTTCCATTCTTGCACGTGGGTGATTTTGGAATAGTCTGTTGTTGCATGGGGAGGGAGATGGCTGAAATATGCTGCATTTGCTCTCAAGCAAATGTCGGCCTTTCTAGTATAAACATTTTTTTTTACTCAATGGTCACCACGTAACAAGGCCATGAAGGCCACTCAAGGTTACGGGTTACATGGTTGGAACTGTAACACCATCTCTTCGCCCTAGGTCAGAAACATCATGATTGAGACCAGCCCAATTGCTCACTATGAGTGAGGACTAACTGACCCAATAGGTGAAGCAGGGGTTACGAGGGCTGCTCGGGAGATGCCCTACCCCTATTTTGGCCGGAATGGTTTGATCCACTCGGGTGGATGTTCGCACATGTGGCGGGTTCTTTAACGTGCTTGGGGTGTTGCTCTCCCCGAACACGGGACCTCCGTTTAACGTCCTATCCGAAGGACGGCCCAAGCCGAAGCTAGGTACTCATTTTCACTTGAGTGAAGTGAGGAAAGTCGTGATAAGTGCCTTTCCCAAGGGCACAAGATCGGTAACACAGCAGGCGGATTCGAACCCGCATCGGTCACGGGCCGAAGAAACTACCACTGCGCTACACGGTCCCACTAGATATATATATTATTACATTATAAAAGTCACAATGAAGTACATATACATGTAGGAACAGGGCTTCTAACTTAAGTCTAAAACATGGTTTCCAAAACTACTAACATAGTTTCGGCTTCTTCAAGTTTAGGTGATGTTGTGAATGTATAGGTTGACATGGGCATGTTAAGCATAGTATGGTCAACATGCATACTTCAGTGAGCAAATGTCAAAAGAAACTGTAGTCAGGAAATTTACATGTGGCTCTTTTCAAATCAACTAGTACATATGTTTCTATTAGCAATAAAAGCTTGCTTGTTTCGACAAATAGCACTATATGGACTGTGTATGTTAGAGAAGCTCATCTCTAAAAAGCTATCCCAGCTTTCAATTTACTTCATTAGGCTTTAAAAAAACTCGAGTACTTCTCCCAGATTAGCTTCATCACGGCGCTAGAGCAAACTCGCTTTGACTTTTCTCGCAGTTGAGCCGAAAATCGATGCCTATTTCGGCCCAACCTTTGAACCGCTAATGGACAATCGCGCGTTTTCACCAGGCAGCGTTTTTACATTAGGGTGATTACAACTTCAGTGATACACACGTTCTTGTGTAAACCTGCTTTGTGTAGTATTCTAGATCTATCGAGTAGAATTGTTTTATGAAGGGATTCAAGTCACCTTCACTGATCAACTGCTGCTCCCATGTTTGTCTCGTGTTTTATGAATAGCTTCAGGCCTCTGCAAGTAAAAGTATCAAAAGCACTTTAATATAGAGATTGACGAGAAGAGCAGTTGGTGTACTTGGCGGAAAGTACAGCAACTTTCGTACTCGTAAGGTCTCCTACAACTATATATCTGATCAAATAGGAGTATACAAATGAACTATCTACATTGATCCGTGAATAACTTCATCAGGTTGGCAATTATTCATATAGTAAGGTTCTTTTAAGGTGCTAAAAGAACCTTACTATATGTATCTACATTGATCTCTATGAATAAGTATCAATACGATATATTATCAACATGAAGAGTCTAGAGTATCATTAACACAATTGGTTCTAAGGTCTAAACAATCTTGATATATACCTATTTGTACACAGTAGGAGTTATCTCCTTCTATGATGTAGTTGAATGTGAGCAGAACATATACCGCCAAAGTTTTATCACATTTAGAAGTTGAGCGATAAACATTCCTGCTTTTGGTACTTTTTTTCATGAAAGCAAAAACATCTATTTACAGTTAAGGCCACGTTCAAAATACTCAACACCTGGATCTTTGTTTACTTCCTGTTTATAAATCAACATTCGGGCAGACACGGCCTCTGTTTAGCGCAGTTATGAATAACTTCAGTGATACACACACTAATATGCCACCAAGCCTCAGCCAGCAAATGTTTCTACTAGTACAAACACGTGGAAAAGTTCAGGTCACCTTGACAGTAACAGCCTCTAACCTATGTTCGGTTCCTACTTAGAAATCTTCACGCATTTTTCTCGCCCCGTCGGCTTTAACGCAATTACAAGTTGGGTCTTAACGTAGTCTCTCATACGATCCACCGCACTTTACAATTGCTCCTTCAAGCAAACCATTTCTATAAAGTAGAGCACCTGTAAAGTATCCCACCTCCTGGCTATGCCATCTTCCTGTCAAATTACCCCGCATTTTCAGCACCGCGTCAGGTCTTCATAAAATGTGTAACACAAGCTATTTCATGCCTACATGCTTTTTATATTTCAGCCATACCATAGGTATGGTGAAATATATTGTATTCGTAATGTTTCTTTCTTTCTTTCTTTCTCCTGTCAAATCTTCAAATCGAATCAACTCCGCCATTTTTTAACCGATTGACTTGAAATTTGGCACAAAGGTAGAGTAAGCCAATACCCTCAGGTGTTTTTTTCATTTTTTTCATATCTGCCTTTAAAATGATTTTATTGAGGTTATTGTCAATTTTTATGTATATTTCGGGCTCCTGTACCCTGGTATTACAGCCGAATGACATGAAATTTGATACAGAGGTGCCTTGATCATATGCTCACCTAGATTCAATAACAGTTTTGGCATACGGTACAACAAAATGCTTAATTTTGCGATTTTTGGCCATTTTTTGACCAAAAAAGGACATTTTTGGCCCCTGTAGCCTCGTTTTACAACCAAATGATCTGAAATTTGGTATAAAAGTGCTCTTCAATTATGTGCACATAAATTCAATAAAAGTTTTCCCATACGATACAACAAAATGCTTAATTTTGCGATTTTTTGACCAAAAAAGGACATTTTTGGCTCCTGTAGCCTCGTTTTACAACCAAATGATCTGAAATTTGGTATAAAAGTGCCCTTCAATTATGTGCACATAAATTCAATAAAAGTTTTCCCATACGGTACAACAAAATACTTAATTTTGCGATTTTTGGCCATTTTTTGACCAAAAAAGGACATTTTTGGCTCCTGTAGCCTCGTTTTACAACCAAATGATCTGAAATTTGGTATAAAAGTGCCCTTCAATTATGTGCACATAAATTCAATAAAAGTTTTCCCATACGGTACAACAAATGCTTAATTTTGCGATTTTATGGCCATTTTTTGACAAAATTTTGACATTTTTGGCTCCTGTTCCCTCGATTTACAACCTAATGACCCGTAAATTGGTAAAGGGGTGCTCTAGATATTTATTCAAATGACCCATGTATATTTTTTGGCATGGACTACTTTAAAATGATATATTTGTGGGTTTTTTGGTCATTTTTGAATGGCCAAAGGGGTCAACGACCTCAAGGCCTATTGTTGCATGAGGGAGATGGCTGAAATATGCTATATTTGCTCTCAAGCAAATGTCGGCCTTTCTAGTTTCAATGTTCGTTCATGAAGAAAATTTCCTTTCCTGTGCAGTGGTCCGCTGCATACATGCAATATACAACCCCTAAACCTACGTTTTCATCCTGATAACGAATTGTCAAGCTTTTCCACACACTGCCCCTGGTATGAACATGACCGCACGCCTGGCTCGGTGATCATAGACGCTCTACTGAGCAGAAACGTGTGAAGTCAACTTGACAATGATTGACATTTAAGCCTATGTTGATGTTCATTATTCACATAACTGTTTTGTTCTTTGAATCGCTTATTGCGTTCTATCGAAGCAAGAACCACATGAACTGATCCTCCTTATTCAAAGTCACGATGAACGGCTTTGACGATCAACCCCTGGACCTATGTTCAAAGTCACGATCAGTGAATTTGAACGAGAAGGTTCAATAATTTTAACTGAATCTGATGATTATAAACAAAGGGTAGTCGTAAAGCATAGTTTCATGAAAAACGCTGCCTTTACGCATGGTTTAAGACCTGTTAAAATATTGGATGTCGTGCAATGCGTACTCTTAAATTTATATATTCTTCTCGCTACAACAAAGAGAAATGTGTCGTAACTTCGTAATTCAGACAGTAAATTCATTGTCAACAGATTGAACAATCCATGAAGATAATCCATTTTTTTTCAGTTTCGAATCGGGGTTCATTCAGAGTTCATCCACTTCACCAAGATTTATATTACCCATGATTACCTGCGGCCATTTTCGCAAGTGGTAATGGGTAATAAAGATGGCTACCACTGATCGAACTTGTGCCCGAAAGCAAATAGATATCATCTTACGTGGTAACGCAATCTCTGCAACCCTCAACGGATAGAGAACAGAGATTACAAACGCCCCTGTGTCACGCCAAATTTCTGCTCCGGCAGATTTTCGCTCCATGGGGTGGAGTTGGGGTTAGGGTTTGATTTAGAGTTGGACTACGGTTAGGGTTAACCTCCTCAGTGCGAACCCTCCTTCCAAAATTCCTTCAGAATTCTGCTTAAAATTCACCACGCCCCACGAATGTTAGGCAATTCTCTCATTATAAACAGAAAAACCCCAATGTAGAGTCTTGGCAAAAATTTGGCAGGGGTAGGAATTTGGCGCGTGACACCTTGGTGTATAGACTCACCCTAGGCGCTTCCCTTGCACATCGCAACGTTACATTTCTACGATATATAGGGATTTGCAGAAGAATATATAGCCCAGTAGTGATCAAGTCATCATTTTGAGTGGCAGTTAAGCCTTCAGTATCGTGATAGGGGACCAACCTCAGCACGTTAAGCACCTATAACAGTAGGGATGACCCTGTGCATGTGTGCTTGGTCAACTTCTTGAGCACAGTTAATACAGGCCCAGGGCAGGATCACTACATGACCAATGACCGTTGTAAGCCTGATGGACCTTCCGAAGGAAGGACAAGATCAATATAAGTCTTTGTACCTGCATTTGTGCAAACGATATAACTAGTACTGCCCTTCGGTGTATAGGGCACTTGGAAGCTTGCAGGCCCTTGCAAGTTATGACCTTATTAGTTAGCAATAATGCATTTCTATAATAGGTCTTATGAATCTCGAGTTGGACGCGAATGTATGGGCACTATCATTCAATGATCATATCGTCTTTAGCATGGAAGGCTAACTCTCGTGTATGGGAGCGCCCAGGGCGCAAACCCCAGTCCATTATAAAGAGGCAAACACACCGATAACGGTAGGGGTGACCCTGTCTACTTGGTCAGATTCCTGGGCACATTACAGGCTTAGGGCAGGCAGGATCACTGGACTATATTGTAGTGATCAGGTCATCTTTTATGGAAAGGAAATGCCATTAATTTCGTGTATAAGGAAGCCTCGGGCGGTCAAACCCCCTGACCATTACGGAACACACTTAAGATAAGAGTAGAGGTGACCCGGTGTACTTGGTCAGATTCCTGGGGACATTACAGGCTTAGGGTAGTAGTAACCAATGAAATGACCAATGACGCTTTTAAGCCCGATGGACCTTCGTAAGGAAGGACAAGATCAATAAGTCTATGTACCTGCGTTTGTGTCAAATAGTCAACTGCCCTTCGGTGTTGGACAGGAGCTTGCAATCCCTTGTACGTTGTGCATTTTTATGCCAGGACTTATAAATCTCGACATGGACACTACTGAATCGGGAGTATAGTCTATAGTTCATTGATCAGATCATCTTTCGTATAGAAGGTTGACTCATGCATGGGAGCGCCTAAGGCGTCAAACCCGCTGGCCATTAAGGAACACACTTAAGATAAGAGTAGAGGTTACCCTGTGTACTTGGTCAGAATCCTGGGGACATTACAGGCTTAGGGTAGTAGTGACCAATGAAATGACCAATGACTCTTTTAAGCCCGATGGACTTTCCAAAGGAAGGACAAGATCAATAAGTCTCTGTAACTGCATTTGTGTCAATCAGTCGATACAACTGCCCTTCGGTGTTGAAAACGAGGCGGCAATCCCTTGCACGTTGTATCGTTACATTTTTTATGATATGACCTATATATGAATCTCGACTTGGACACTACTGTATCAGGACTATATTGCATTTCAGTGATCAAATCATCTTTCGTATGGAAGTTTGACTCATGTGTATGAGAGCGCCTAAGGCGTCAAACTCCTGCCCATTAAAGAGCAAACATACTTTCCGATAAGAGTAGGGGTGACCCGGTGTCCTTGGTCAGACTCCTAGTTACATTCAAGGTTCAGGGAGGATCACTGAATGACCAAGGACCGTTTTATGTTAAAGTGTAGAACCTTGACCTTAAGCCGGACCTTACGGACGGGAGGACAAGATCAATAAGTTTTAGTATATGCATTTATATCAATCAGTCGATACAACTGCCCTTAAGTGTAGGACGCAAGCTTGCATGTTGAAACGTTATATTTCTATGATTGGACTTATAAATGTCGACTTGGACACTCCTGAATGGGCACTATAGTCTATAGACCAATGATCAGATGATATTTTGTATTGACTCGTGTATGGAAGCGCCTGGGGCGTCAAACCCCTGCCCGTTACAGAGAAAGCACATCGATATGAGAAGGGGTGACCCGATGCTCTTGGTCAACTTCCTGGGGACATTTTCAATATCACAAAGAAACGAGAAGAAGTCGAATGTACGCAGTAGAATACGATCCTTGAGTAGTGTAGATTCGTTGTATCATTATATCATGTTGTATCATTTGTTGTGACCTGTACTAAACCCAGTGGGTATGAATGTACAATAAAGGTCTTCATTCATTCATTCATTCATTAAGGCTTAGAGAGGATCACTGAATGACCAATGACCATTTTATGTTTAAGTGTGCGGAGCGTTGACCTTTGGAGCTTTAAGGACTTACAAGGCTACAAATCTGACAGAGCCATAGCCGATATTTATGCTGAAGGGTTGATATTGGAATTTTCCCATGGTCAATATTGACTCACGGAGGCCATATACATGACCATTAACGCTTTGTATCTAAATCTGTATCCATCACCTTGAATCTTGAACGTGGACATCAGGGATGTCATCACGGGTCGCAATGGATCCTTCTTCTCCACTCAGCCTTGTCCTCCATGAGGGAGCGAAGCTCTACTGTGGTGATGTTACTTTTTTGGTATCCATCAAATGGTACATATAGCCACCTTTAAGCATAACAGACATGTGATAGCGGCATGTGACACTATACTTGACGATTGATCACAGACACATAAAGTGTGTTGTTGATTAAAAAAAAAGCAGAATCCATTCAATACCTCGACAACATTTGAGGTTTAACCATTTAATATGGCGGACGTACGTCATATCACGTGAGTGCAAACAACCTATTACATCGGGTGTTGTTGATGGAAAGGAGCTGATCAAAATTTTTCTTAGATCAATTCAGACAAAACGTTAAAACGGCAAATTTAACCTTTAACATGGTCATGACGACGACACTACGTCACATAGTCACGTGAGTACAACTACCCAATCACGGCGAGTTTTACGTGACAAGGGGCGAAACTCCCTCCAAAACACACGTTAGACATGCCTGACAACACCCCAGCCCACCCACTCCCCAGGCGCTCATACTCTATAATAGGAAACTGCCCTGCAGAAATTTCACGCTGATCCCCTCACACCGCGGTCAAATGAAACTTCTCCATACGATGAAATTTGGTCCAGTGAAAGCGATTTAGAAGATTAATGTCGCGATTTTTCTGCCCTTGCCGCTAACTCCGGGTCGGTGGAAGGAATTGATTTTTTTTTCTGTGGCCCACGTGCGTGTCAATTTTTCCGTGAAATATGTTGATGAAATTTTTGAGGGCGATAGCGCGTTTCTGTTATAGATCTATAATCTCAGTGCCTAGCCTTAAAATGGTCGTGGTTTTCTGGTATCTTCTGATACCTGTTCAGTATCTGAATCACTATTTGTCAGCCTGCACAACATTCGATGTAATAGCCGAACTATGATCCCAGTGCCCAGCTTTAGAAGGTAGTGGTTTTCTTTTCACTGCTGATATATGCTATGCATCTGCGTCAGTGTTGGTCAGCCCGAGTGTATGACCTTACGTGAGCACCATCCAAGAGTATTGCGTAGATCCGCGGACTCTCAGACAGTCAGATGACTGTGAACGAGGATGCCACTCAAGTCTTTTCTGTTCTATTTCATTTTTTTTTTACAATAAATCTTTGAATTGTTTGAAACAATTTTGTCAAAAGGGCCTATCAGTACCTTTTTTTACAAATCATCACAATAGATGTTACTTGATTTGAATTCCAGATCGCTTGTTGTTGTTATTACTATCATAAAACACAGGAAAGGAGAGAATTTCTTGAATAAATAGATGTATGACATATCTTTCTGTATAGTCTGCAGATAACGTTAATCATAAAATCATTTTGTTCTGGCCTCTGTGGTTTAAACTACTCAAATCTCTCAACTGAGTTGCCCAGGCTATGCACTCTACACTGGGGTTTAGGAAAGAAACTTGTCGGCTACAATTAAAAGTGCTAAAAAGAACTGCACTATCTTCCGCAAGAAATTATCTACACTGTCTTCTCAAAGCCCCGTATTTTCTGCTTCTCTGCGTTTGACAGCGCTCATCAATACTTCGCTTGCATTTGCATGCGGTCAGTCAACGTGATGCAGAATACGTGCCATCCTGAATCCACAAGCGATTCGTTCTCATGTAATCACCCCCAAAAGCTCAATAAGGAAAAATTATAAAATACACGGCGAGGATAATATCTGTAAGAGGATTCTAAAAGGAAAAGTGTTTTCCCATCAAATTTGAAGACGATTCGTTGTACAAAACCACAATGAAAGCTCTGCCTAAGCTTAGTCAGCACGTGTTGTCGCTTTACAAGGTTTGCAGGTCGCACAAAGCAACCATGAAGTAGGTAAAACTTTATTCTTCGCCCTTAAACAGGAACCTAAGATGCAAAGCAGGTCTTTCGTCTTGAAACAATTCTTCATTTAAAAACTCGCTATAAAAACGTGCATACGTACTGCTCATACCAATCATTTCTATGAAAGCCACCGATTTATATGTTATTGACCTTAAATGAATCTTATAAAAAAAACTTCAGAGCGAAGATTCACACTGGAATTGAAGTCTAATAAAAAAGTAAGTAGATGTCCAAGAATGAAAGTACATTCTCGTCTTATAAGCAATTTTTCATCCTCCAAGCCGCCAGAGATACTTAGCTCGATGAGAGTGTAACCCGACACTAAACAGAACAGATGAAAGCGCCGCAAGCCTGCGGGGTCAAAGGTGCGGAAGAACACAAAGTAAAGAAGACGTGGGGTTGATCACACCGTTTGAACTCCAATCCATCCGCGTCAGGACCGGTTTACGCCGCGCTTTGTTTGCTGCCGTTTGGCGTTGTTGGGAGGGAAAATATCGCTGTGGCACGCCGAAAAATGTGACGGAACGGTGTATGGGGAATTCCGACCTGTCAAAAAGCGACGTTTGATGTTGCAAGATGGATGTTACGGCCACGGACCCGCCCAAACGCGACGGCTTCCCGAATGTCGAGCAGACCATAAATTCGCCACATTCGCTCGGTAGCGTGTTTGATTCATTGGCAATGACACGGATGTACGGTGGTACATGTTATATCAAAGTCGTATTTCACAAAAGGCCCCTCCATAACACGACAGTCTGTCTGTGAAATATTGGAGTGTATATAACATGTTAGCAACATTTCTTTCACTCCCAAATGCCACTGCCATCATTTCATTTTTCTCGTTGAATGCCTCACGTTAATAAATGCTTAGAATGAATAAACAAGGAAATGTAAAGGTGAGAGCTAATGCAGGAAGACATAACATATGACTATTCTATCTTAATGATTTCGGTTTGGTTTGACTCATTTTAGGGGGTCTTTCAAAGTGAGAAAAGACATACAAAACAAATATGAAGCAAGAGAAAACTTTTTTCTTCGCCCTTAAACTGGAACCTTAGAAGCACAACTGGAACCTAAGAAGCATGTGTCGATTTTTTGTCTCAGGGTGGTAATTCTAAACACAGCAAAAGTAGTGAGTACTAACCTTCTTGTGTTAAAAAGAACTTTTACAGTTTAGTGGCTTCTATAAAAAGGTCACTTTAATAAGTAAGCCGTAGGGACAGTGGGTTGTTATCTACTGTGTCTAGGGAATGGTATTATAAGGTGGAGCTCATCTCTCTCCTTCCACCGCCGTTCACCTCTCCAACAAAGTCAGGTACCCATTTTTACACCTGGGTGGAGTGAGGAAAGTAGTCTTAAGTACCTTTCCCAAGGTAACAAGATTGTAGCAAGACAGGATTCTAACCCGGGACCTGTGGGTTCTGTGCCAAACACCCTGAAGCTAGGCCACACGACTCCACCAGTACAAACTGGGCAAAGAACTGACAGATAGTTTGATCCACTCACACCACCATACTGTAACCCCTGTTGTCATTGTTACGTGCGTTTGGTTCTTTAATGTGCTTGAGGTGTGGCCAAACTGTAATGGCGTTGGCGTATGTGTGGCGTTAGTGTGGCGCAACTTGTAGAGCGTTCGACTCAGAATCGAAAGGTCTCGAGTTCGATACACGCCGTGCCCCGACGTTGTGCTCTTGGAAAAGACACTTTACACGACTTTCCCCGACGGTGGAATGACGCCCACCGAGCCCCTTCGGCTAATTTGTCGAAAGGTTTCAAAAACACACTACGGCTTTGGTGCGCCAATGTGCCAACACCTGCACATTGACTTCCACCAACCAACAGCCAATAATTTTATAAAAAGAAACAAACTATAACGTTAATACCTACAAGCAGCACATAGATAGGTGTTTAGAACTTCAACACAACCGGTTTACCTGGACTCGAACCCGCGACTTCGCACCCCATACGCGGAATCGCTAACCGATAGACTATGACATCCACTCTCTCCGCACAACTTTCTTAACGTTTCATTAACAACACGCGTAAATGAACCATTGAGACGTTCCGGTTTCACTGAGACCAAATTGAAACGCAGTCTCTCTGACGTCACAACCATACGTCTCCCAAGTCCCCTTTATGTAGCGTAACCGGAGTTGGATGGCCTCAATTTGCGAAATGGACGCCGGAGCAAAAGGACGCGCTTTACTCAAGTAATCGCCTGTAGCACTCTGGCCGTGTCGCCTTACACCGAGGTGATACAGTGTGGCAATTTGCAACAAAGTGTCAGTTTGTCTGCTCAGGGGAATGTGGCGAAGGGTGCTAAAGAAACACCGTTACTGATCGGGACAGGAAAATGAGCGGAAATGTGTTTCAGCCAGTCTAGCCATTGTTAGGTGAAGGCCGCTGTAACACTGTTACAGCAAAGCCAGCATCAGGGATGGGTCGAAGATAAAGAAAGAAAGTTTATTTGCAAGTTTGTTTATTTTGTTTAGTTGTATTCATCACATAGTGATTGGGAGGGCAAAATAGGTTCGAACAACCTTTACAAGTTGCCCTCCCTCATGCCTGGAGGCTATTTGCAAGTACATGGCAGAAAAATAGTGGGCATACATGTGACAATGGGTAGTGATGAATATAATTGTAAAAAGAGACTACTGTAACACCAGTGTTTGCCATAATATTTCTAAACAGGCTGGGTTTGACGTCTTTTGTGGAAGATAATAAAAACTGGATATATGGTTTGGATCTTTATTGACAACACAAAAGTACAGTGGCTTTCGTATGGCCTATAAACTACAATAAATAGGTACGGAATAAATCTTAAACTTTTACTGACCAAACAAGATAGGATAATCAGAAAACCTATACAAAGTCACGCGGGGCAAATTATTTTTCCCTACTTCATTTACCTACAGTTCTGTTTTTTATGTTTCTCTTCTCTCAAAGTTTAAGGTTTTTAGCACTCTCTCTAGCTGAGTCAACACCACTCAACTTCTCACCCAGCAGAAGAATTTCTATTACAATCCAACAGGACGCATTATTGAACTGAATACAACTAAAACTTTGTAGTCCCGTGCTAAGCTCAAGATTGTAACCATTTCTAAAAGCAAATCAAATTCTCGATTTATGCTGTTTTGTCCTCGTCATTTATTTGCAGTTCTAATCTTTATTTCTATCTTATCTCTTTAAGGATTTTACCCCTTTCCCTAAATTTTCAGGACATGATGACATCGACTTCCATTTTAAGTCAACACCACTAAACTTCTTACTCTGCAGAAGAAATTCTATTGCGACCGAACTCGACATATCATTAGAAACACCCCAGGAGTAATAAACGACCATCAATCAATACTATAGCGGCATAAAAAGTAATAATCCTTGTTATCATTAATAAAGATATCATCGTCGTTTCCTAATAAGCGCTAATTAGCTAACGTTTGGTAATTACGCGTGTGATATTCCCGGTGCTGGGAGATGACAACTACGCAGAAATGAACGTCAATACAGCTAGTAAGGTTGCCTAAAATCAATTGCATGGATGGCGTCAACAGACACTTTGTTTTTGCCGTTTTGCTCTCTTTAAAACAGAATAATTTCGTTCATTAAAAAAATCTAAAACAAAAAGCGAGACAAATTCTAGAATTATGTTTGTGGGCTTATAGTGAGTTTCGATATTTTTTGTAATAACAAAACAATCTTATATATGTACATTTTTGTATAAATGTATTTTGCATTGTGAGAATCCTAAAGATGTGGCCTGTCTGTTTGTGGTATCAAGTTCGACCTAACATTTATCAACAAAAGCTTTCATGAAACCGCCTCTAAACAAGAGATCATGACATTACTGTGTATCCTTCAAAACAATCGCATAGGAAAAATAGATGTTGTTCCCAAGCTCTACCACCATACATTAAATCCCTGCCCAACATATCACGCTTTAAAAAGGCAATGTATCAAGTCTTCTCAAGCCAATAGTTTTTTTAATGATTGTGTATCTATTATTATCTGTTTGTATATATACATGTATGTTTGTGTATATATTTGCGTTTGTTTATATATGTGTATGTTTCATTGTTTCATATGAACCCTAGTAGACTAGCCCTAAATAGGGCTAAAGGGTATCGGAATAAAGGAGCTCTTTTACAGTGTTCAAAGCTGTCTAGTGAAGATAAAATGCACGCAGAGGAGTATACGGCTACTACACAGTATATATGACAGTAATCTATACAATGATGCCGCTCGCATCAAAATTGGGGATTTCATGAGACGTTATCTACAAAGCGCCTTAATCCAGCCCAGATTAAGACATAAATCCCCACCTGTACATGTCGCTGTGGGGATTAGGTTTCCCATAATGACGGATTAGTTAATCCCCTCGGGAAGCTTCGCCTGAACAAAAAGTAAATGATGAAGCGATGTGTTTAATTAGTATAGAAATGAAATATGAGATTTTGATGAAATACTATCCGGAGGAGTTTTAAATAATGTGTAGCTTTAACGCCTCGGGATAAGGAAATGTCAGCGCCTACTGTAATGATTAACGTCAAGAAATATTTGTTAGGTTTCGGTTAATGAACCTGATTCCTTATTAATACAAGTTTGCCAAAGAAACCTTGAGTCATTTTGTTCATGTGCCCTTTCTATTTAAAAATAAGAACCAAATAACGTGATATATGTCACAAAAAATTACTAATTGTACTAGTTTCTATTGCTAAAATAGTCTAAATCTAAATCGTCTATAAGTCTGTATTCTTATCATGGTGACGTCATTCTGACATTTTTCTGCCCTCCCCAGGTTGCCATGGTAACCAGGGCACGCCCACCGTCCGGACCATCCGCGTCATGTCGGACGACACCGTGACGTTACCGGCCAGTTATGACGTCAGCCTGCCCGTCATCGCGGTCACGTGGAACAAGCTGGAGGGTCCGGAGAGCGAGAGCACCCGGGTCGGGGTCTACATGTACTCACCCAGGTGGGTATAGCAACCCATGCACTCACCTACACGAACTGGGGGTCTACATGTACTCACCCAGGTGGGTCGTGTTAACCCATGCACTGACCCATATATGAATTACCTAACTAAATGGGATTCACAAAGGTGGGATTTAGCAAGCCATGCGTTCACCTACACGAACTTGGAGTCTACATGTAATCCCCAGGTGGGTTGTGTTAACCCATCCACTTACCCATATGAATTAGAAAAGCAAATGGGATTTACATGTACTCACACAGGTGGGTAGTTTTTGCCCAAGTACACACCCATGAACTGTTTAAGTCAATCGGAGTCTATATGTAATCAACCAAGTGGGTTTTAGCAACCCAAATAGGCAGTCTAAAACTACGCCCGCACTCTCACTAAAGTAGCAATATGATTTAGGGTCTAACACATATGGATTATTCCACTAATGGATATTTCTTGTTCAAAGCTTTGGTCGGGATCAGTAAAAGAGGAGATGCCCATATCTACATCTAACCAGGATTGTATTATTATTATTAAGAACACGTAAAAAGCACGTACTAATATTTTACTCCCCGCAGGGCTAACGGTTGGCTGTCTATGTCACTGAAGGGCCACACCACTCTACTCCCAAACATTTCTGTCATCATCTCTGAATCTTATACGCAAACAAACAAATAAATAAAAAAATAGAACACATTCTAACGGTTTTGTTCTACAGGGCTAACGGTTCCCTGTCCATGTCGCTGGTACCGCTGAAAGGCCGCGCTATTCTGCATTCAAACGACTTTCTCACCATCAATGACGTGATGCATACACAAAAAAACAAGTAATAAAGCACGTTTTAACGGTGTTGTTTTTACAGAGCTAACGGTTCCCTGTCCATGTCGCTGGGCCCGCTGAAAGGCCGCGCCATTCTGCACCCGAACGGCTCTCTAGTTCTCACCATCTCTAACGTCATTCACTCACAAATAAGCACACAAACAAACAAACAAACAAATAATAGAATGGTGTTGTTTTTACAGAGCTAACGGTTCCCTGTCCATGTCGTTGGGCCCGCTGAAAGGCCGAGCCATTCTGCACCCAAACGGTTCTCTTACCATCAATGACGTCAGCGTGAAGGACGAGGGACAGTACGTCATGACCACGCTAGTGGACGGGCTGGGTCAGGAGGAGACCTACGTGTACCTGGAGGTTATAGGTCAGTAGGTCATGATAGTATTGAACACGAACTTTGACCCGAAGTACACCATGTATGACGTGTACTACAATGGTGCGCCGTGAATTCAGCACCAAGGACAGGTACAGTTTAGCAACTTGGGGCAGTTCAAGTCATCTGCTTGGGTATGGCAAAAAAACGTTGTATTTTCAGGGACGATCATGAGAAAATAGGGTAGGTAGATAGGAAATTGATAAACTGAACAAAGAAGTGCAATGTATACAACTGTTCAACGCAATCAACTGTTAGTCAGGAAGTCTGTTTTGAATTTCGTCAAATTTAAGCTAGCGGGCGAGACAAAAATAGGTCGGTAGGGTAAACGGAAACACAACATTTTCCCCTATACCTAAAGAAAGCAATCGTGATAAAAACAGCCTTCGCGACAACCCTTGACCCCTGCTAGTACATTTGCCTTGTATACTATCGTGCAGTAAAAAGGCGGTAGAGGCTAATCTCCAAGCAGATCCTACAATAGCATAAGATAGCACCAAACTGGCCAAGGAGTGTAGTCAGCCAAAATGTGCACATTGCCCCAGTAGCAAAACACACTCCTAAGCCGGCTTCACTCCTCTGTCAGCTTTTGATACTATCTTATGCCACCGTAGGATCTGCTTGGGGATTAAGTAGAAGTGTATTCTCTGTCTGAGTATCCTACTGACTCTAGGAGCCTCAGGGTTAACGTTTATTGCTAATACGATGAGTGCCAAAACTAAACCACTTATTTTCTACTCTCTTCTCTTTACTGAAACATCTATGGCGGCCCTTAACCTGACCGTCATGCTCTACTTACGGCTCGTTCCCAGAACGACCTTTTCCGGGTCATCTCGTGGGTCTGCTCGTTCCCAGAGCGGTCGTTCCCAGATTAATATGATGATAATGATAATGGAACGGATCACCATTCTGAACTAATGGCGCGTGGTAGCGGGAATGTCTGGTCATCAATCGAACCCGCGTCGTCATGGAAACATCGAAATATGACACCTGTCAACTTTGACCCCTAATGTTTATGGCCTCGGTGGATCAATGTTGATCATGGTAAAACCGTAATTCACATCAACCTTACAGCATCGGCTATGGCTAAACTCTTCTCTGCCACAATAGAGCTCTAAATATCGCGAATATTTACCGATTTGGTTGACTATAGTGGGTGATACTGGCACTTATTTCATTCATTATGATGCAATACATTCAACAAACTTTAAAACGTTATGTTAAACACCATAAAAGTGCCACAAACACAACATTCTTGACCAAAAAAGTCGACAGACGCTCGCGGGAAATAAACGAGGGCGGAAAAGCGCGCCATTAGGCGACATGCCCTACATACGGCTCGTTACCAGGGCAATCGTTTTCCTATCGTCTGCAGGGCGAACTCGTTCCCAGTTGTGTCGTTCTCAGGTCATTCAGACGATGACCATCCTGAAATGGATTAAACAGTTCAGCCCTAATGCTATTATCTATGTGATTGCCTCTAGGATCTCCTGGGTACCGTTTAAACGCGGTGATAATCATAAAAGGACACTAAAGACGTAATGATAACAGGCAGCATCGGGTGACTACCTGGGACACGGCCAAGACTCGTATAGGAAGACATTGCACACACCTGTTAAGCATCCTGTAGGTAGCTCAAACACAGAGGACGGTGTTAGATTCAACCTAACTTTATTTTTGACTGAATGTAACACGTTTTGTCTTGTTTTAAATGTATGGTGGGCCCCTTTGTAAATCGACTTCCGAACGTTGTAGGGACCATTCACCCGTTTTGAGATGAATTGATAAATATTAATATAAGATAAAAACCTACCAGAGAAAAGAAACTGCGATAAATGAGAGACCTCGTAAGTTGATATTCGAAGTAAAAGAAGAAAGACTAAATGCAGCTGAAGGATGTTTCCACATCTATACAGAACCCAATAGACGATGATGATGATAATACGTCCACCAAAAATGTTGAGTAAAGTTTTAAACAACAGTAGCACTATTAAAAGCGTAATCGATTACATGTGTAACACCAACTTACTCTTACCTTTGAAATTAATAATTGAAAAAAATAATCAATGTCCAGAAAATGCCCCCCCCCGATAGTAACCTACTTTTCAATGACTTCAACGCACCATGACTTCTATTGATCTCCCATTACCATTAAATGCATATTGGAAGATATTATCACTATAACGTTAAAGTTACCTTTAACGGCTCTGTGTTGATTACTTGCTACATGCTCTGCTTAAGATGCAATATCTTATAGATCGTCGGCACTTTGTAACTAAAAGTGACATTTATCAAAGAGCGTCCGTGCAAAATTCTCTTGTATAAATTTTTTCAGAAATATAGTAATATAATACCTATAAAGAAAAGTGTAGCACTAATGCTTCAGGAATCATGCCATAGGAGTCAAATATACCTTTTTGCACCCAAATGCCAGAAAGTTCCTCTTGGGTAGAAACGGAAACGCCTCTATGCATATGAAGGTATACTTAGAATACATATTTTGAAAATGTGTTTCTGTTAGACAAATTGTTACGATTTTCAATAATAATCCCCTGAAAAGTGAAATTATAACGAAGAGCAGTAGGAAGCCAAAATTATACGTCTATCTAAAAATAGAACAAAACAAATCAATTTGCTTCCAGGCAGAAATTGCGATGCCCCAGATTTATATCTATAGAGAATTCATTAAGCTGCAAATGCGATTTTAAAAAAATGTGCACATATTTCAAACATACCACCAGTATGCTTTAAACTTATGGAAGATTTTATCCACATGAAATCTAGCCTTTGGGCGTGGATTCTTCAATGACGTCAACGAATCGATGAATTGCTTCTGGACCTGGCTCAATATTGCTGCACAAACGGAAATGGCCAAACATTTATGATAATCACAACTGCAGAATAATTTACTGGAAAATCAAAGTGTTCGGTTGATAAAAATCGTTAAAATGCATTTCAGACCAGCACCTCAGAGGAATGGTGTTCACCGGTACATTTGTCAACACATAAAAAAATGCTTTTTTTTTCGATATTTCTTCCTTCAACTTTTGACCTCAAAATGCCAACACGCCACCAAAACGAAATATACTTATACATGTATATATGGCTGAATATCCACCACTATCTAGTGGAATTTTACATTTACCAACACCAGTATTATAATACAATGCAACTTTTAGGAGACTAAGCAGAAGACATATGCGTCCAACGAAGGAGGCTAACTTAGAAAACATACGGGTCTAATGTAGAAGGCTAACGTAGAATTCATAGAATAGGATTTCATAAAGCTTTCATTTTGACCACAAAAGACGCTTGCTACAAAAAGAAAGCGACACTGACATACATTGAAATTATTTACCCAAGCTATAAAAGTGTTCAAAATAATCCATCAACGAAGCTATCTGATATAAGATGTAAATTCAGGGTGTGTTGAAAAATAAAGTGAAGTACGTAGATCGTAGCAATGGTAACAAGAAAACGAAATTGATGAGCGTAGCCTTCATAGAAAGCCTCAGGAACAAACATTCAATGAGATACCCTACTATTGTTTGAGTAGGCCTGACTCAGTGACTGTGTTTCTCTCCATCTTCATAGTCTGACCGGCCCAGCCTTGTACAAACCATGTTCACAAGTAGGTCAGACAGTATCTGTCTCCGTTATCTGCGCTACCAGGGGAGAGATAGATGGGTTCCCATGGCTACTGTAAAGACCTGCCGGAGATAACGGCGGCCATGTTGCCTCCCGTGACCTTTCATTTGTCGACCTTTGTTTTCTGTGACCATGAAAGACAACTTATTGTCATTTTACAGAAACAAGCAAGACGAAAGCTGTCTTCTGAAATTCGAACCTGCTGAGAAAACAAGTAACTTAAGGTGATAATGACGGAAGTCTCCAGAATAGAGGTCAGCCGTGACAACGGGAGTACGTCTTCGTTTGTCGTGACGTTTAATCTATCCCAGGATTCACTGCAAGACATATGGGCCGTGCTTCTTACAGAAGCATGTCGATTCGTCTTTGTTCACTCCTAGAGGTTATAAGGAGAGAAAACTTTCGGTATCCGTAGCAAAACGCTCGTCGATAGAGGTCATCTGAATTTTATTGACGGTTACAACTTTCTTTCAACACAAATTTCAAAATGGCCGTACCAATGCAGCCAAGCATCTTTAATCCTTATGACGTCAGATGCATCCCAGGAGCCATTGCGCGTATGACGCACACCTCACATGGGCTGGGTATCTGATATTTGTTCTAGTAATCTAAGAGCTTGGAGAATTAGCTCCAATATCGGTCAGCCCGAATCCTTCGCGTACATCTTGCTTCGTTGTGACGTCAACTGCGAGTGTGAGTTGCTGTGAGCGTATTTCACAAAAGAGTACGTAAACCGGTTCGTCTCTAGTTATCCTTTAATTTAGAGTTTTGTCACAGAAAAAGTTACCATGGAGGTCAACCCTAATACACGGTGTCCGTCTTGTTGTGACGTTGGTTGTATCCCAAGATTCCTAGCGAGTATGATATGTCATAAAAATAGATCGAAAGATATTAATCGTTTATCCCCGGGCTTGTGACAGAATACGTTCTATCGTAGAGGTTAACACCTTTCAATGGTGTCCATCGTTTCTTTATACGTTAAAGTAAATGTATCCCATTACTCATTGTGAGAAGGATTTGCTCTTTGCCGTAAAGTTTACAGAACTAGGTTAAATTGCATTTGTTAGAGTAGTCCTGCAAGCTCTGTTTATTGCAGATAAAGATAGAATCAAGGTCAAACCTGAGCCAGGGCGTCCATCTTGCTTTCTCGTGAAGGCAAATTGTGCCCCATATCTTATGCAAAGTATAACACATTTGCCCTTTGCTGTAAATTTTACAGAAATAGGTTAAACTGCATTTCTTCGCGTAATCCAACAGGCCCGAGTTTCTGGCAGAACAAGATAGCATCAAGGTCAAACCTGATCCATGTCTTCCATCTTGTTTTGTCGTAATGTTAAATGTATCTCATTACTCATTGCGAGTGTAACACATTTGCCCTTTTGCCATAAACTGTGCAGAAATAGGTTAAACTGCATTTGTTCTAGTAATCCTGCAGGCTCGAGCTGTTTCTGGCAAAACAAGATAGCATCAAAGTCAAACTCGATCCATGTCGTCCATCTTTGATTTCTCGTGACGTTTAATGTATCCTATTACTCATTGCGAGTATGATACATTTGCCCTGAGCTGTATAATGTTCGCAAATAGCATTGAACGGCATTTGTCTAGTAATCCAACAGGCTGGAATTTGTGATAGAACAAGATAGAATCAAGGTCACACTTGATCCATGTCGTCCATCTTGTTTTCTTGTGACGTTAAATGTATCCCATTACTCTCTGCGAGTGTAACACATTTGCCTTTTTGCTATAAATCGTACCCAAATAGGTTAAACGGCATTTGTATCGTAATCCTACATTACAGAGGCAATACAGGCTGAAGATTGTGACAGAATAATATATGTCCAAGGTCGCACCTGATCCAGGGCGTCCATCTTGTTTTGTTCTGGTGATTAACCTATCCCAGAGTTCCACACGAGACCCGTAACATTGGTCACTATGAATTCAGGGAGCCATTTTTCATGTAATTTTTCATGCTCGCTATACAGTCATATCTAACATGTCACATATCACATAGAGAAACCACGGGCTCTCTATTCGTTAATAGTCCATTTATTTACTTATCTATTAATGTAATGCTGGATGGCACTATACATGACATGAAAACAGGACAAAAAGCTTAGTCAAAAGATTTAGTCAAAGTTACGACACCAGTGAACAACATACAGTAGAGCACATACAACAAAACAAAATGTTGATAGATTAGTGGATAATGGAGTTCTCTTGTGGACTACAAGGGTCTTCTGATTGGCCTATGTTCTGGTACATTTTCCGTTGCCTTCTTCAGTCCAAGAATGACCAGCTGGTTCTCAAACGTTCTCACAGCTCTCAGAACCCTTACGAGAGAAGCAGACAGGATACTGTAACGTTGAGAGGAAATAAGGGCCTGATTTCATCCAAGCTTAAGAGGAGTCATCCATCCACTTCAGATTTAGAAATTTGATTTATTGTATTACTTGTATTTATTTCAATGCAAACAGGATATCACTAAGGTAGGCCAAAAAATCTAAGCAGATACTGGTAACAGCTGCCTACAATACACTCAATATTCTGGCATTTCAATGTCTTCTATGATACACTATACCTTGGAGTATCAACTCAAATCAAGAGGCTTATTGGAGCGCTCTTTTCTCAAACTAGATATTTGGCAACAGAAAAATCAATGTGAAAACTTTCATTTACCAAACTCGATGCGAAAATTGCAATTCTGGCGTAATCACCCAGCGATGTGATACGTCTGCTAAAGGATCTCATTTTCTCGTATAGATTATTAGATTTGCTCCGATCCGCCTGCATAGCGGGGCCTGAGGTTTCCAGCTTTGCTGCAATCTGTAGTTTCACTAACTCAATTTTCCGCGTCCAGCGAGGCAGAAAAGGATCGAACAAACCGTGTTAGAGCGAAATGCGGCCTGTGAAAAACAACGTCGAGGTGGAAAGGTTGGGCTGAAATGGGCATCGATTTTCGGCTCAACTGCGAGAAAAGTCAAAGAGAGTTTTCTCTAGCGCCGTGATGAAGCTAATCTGGGAGAAGTGCCCGAGCCTTTGGAGCGCAATGAAGTAAATTGAAAGCTTGGATAGCTTTCAGGAGATAAGCTTGTCTATCATGTTTAGCTCACGATACGAGTAAGTTATTACTTACTTTAAGCATGTTCTTATCGTAGAGGAAAACCTACCTTAACATGCTTTACATGATGTAAAGGGACCTAAGAGAAGGAGGGAAAAATATTGTTAAACTGATAAAACGGTACTTTTATACGTGACTACCAACTTTATTTTCGATTTAACCCTTAACAGACTTTTCTGACTGACTATGGACCTGCAGAACCTGGAATTGCAAACCGATATACCAAAACTTCTAACGCAGGTATTAACTGTGTAAAACGTCAGTGCTAACTGTGTGTGACGTCACTTCCGTTTTGCAGTGCCCCCTACGGTGACCGTGGGACTGCAGATCCCGCTGAAGGTTCCCGTGAACACCAGCGTGACCTTGAACTGCACCGTCAGCAAGAAGAAGGCGATGGTGAAGAAGGTCATGTGGCTCAAAGATGGCCGCTCGGTTCCCTCACACATCAAACGGCGCGAACTGGAGGACACGTCACACTACAGGTAATTTATGGCATGGGTGGGTCGTGTGGTGGGGTGGGGGCGGTACAAGCTTCCAGGCAACTTTGACCC
The DNA here is from genome assembly GCF_000003815.2 of Branchiostoma floridae. Taxonomy (NCBI): domain Eukaryota; kingdom Metazoa; phylum Chordata; class Leptocardii; order Amphioxiformes; family Branchiostomatidae; genus Branchiostoma; species Branchiostoma floridae. The sequence continues at coordinate 19,812,457 of NC_049993.1, forward strand.
ACTTGATTAGTCACGTGTGTTTAATAGTGGATCATTCATTTGGAGAAG
>NC_049993.1:19812604-19861761 GCF_000003815.2 Branchiostoma floridae
TACACGTGCGTGGCGCAACACGTGGGGGGGTCAGGTGTCGGACAGCCTCATCCTGGACGTCACGTGTAAGTCACGTGCACATCACGTGCACATCAAGTGCTCATCACGTGTGCATCACTATATAGTACTTGACCTCATGTTGTCACCACAATTTGAATTTGTAAATCAATGTGCCTATCAAATTACACACAGCCAGGGGCCTTTAACTTTGAATGTAGACCACCGTGTATCACACCTGCACATGTGTTTCCAAGCAGATCCTGCGGTTGCATAAGATAGCATCGAAAGCAAGGTATACATTCCTTGGCCGGCTTCACTCCTCTGCCAGCTTTTGATACTGTCTTATGCAACCGTAGGATCTGCTTGGAGATAATGCACATGTGTACTTGGAACTGTGAATTGGGTTTTATTTTGATATCGATATCCTATAAAGTCAGATCAAGGTTACTACTAGCCAATACAATTCACCTTAACATCAGTCAGCAAGACAAATTCAGCATCCAAGAAAATTGACGTGTGTCTGGCAAGAGCAGGATTTCAACCTTGAAATGGCGTGTGTGTGTTCTGCATTTGGGGTTCAATTACGGAGGCGAAGCCAAGTAATTGGAGCCCGTGCCGCCATATCGACCCGTGATCCACCGCGCGCAGCGGACCGTGTCCGTGCGGTCAGTGACCTTCCCATATGCATACGTCATAGCTGAGTGGAGCGGAGTTGCACATTCTGCATCCTAAGACCGTCATAATATCTATATGTACATTCACGAAGATTTTTCTCCGTTTCTTACTCAATTCCAAAAATAAGGTGAATGATCTGGTCACTCGGACAAGACGCCCGTCACCATGGTTACTATAAAGATCAGATACTCTGCGGTGTTCGATTACATTATGTAGCAAGTGGCAGGGCAAAGTTGGAGAAGCAGGTCACCATATACTATGTGAAAGTGTTAGAGAAGTATGTTTTGGGCTAGACCATGCATGTGAAGGTTAACGCTATACAATGCCATGACCATGAAAATGTCATACAGTTTCTAATTACATGTGTTAACGTATACATTGTATACGTAGTACTGAATACGCCGAAACTATCAAACCTGTCTGTAGTGACGCAAGAGAACTGATGAAAATGGTCACATGAGACAATGCTTGAGTCAATGAAGAAAATCTAAGCGACCATTAACAGTTAGTCTATACAAGACTGGCTACACTGGCTATTACAGGGAGAATACTTTGCCAGCGGAGTTTTGCTACATCGGGAGTTGGTTGGCCGCGGGAAACATTTCCCTTAGCGTGGACATTTACCTTACCCTGGCCTAATTCCTAATTTTTTGGCCGAATTCTACGATCCCCCGTACGAAGACCTGGTGGAGGCTAATCAACAGTTTGATTAACAGTTGACAGCCAAAATGAATAGGTAATCCTTCTCCAGATATGAATACAACATTTAGTACGAGCTTGCTGTGCATGTTGGAGTTAGTCGAACAGGTGGTTCTTCAGCAAAGGTTGCTGCAACATTTAGTACAAGCACATGTTCAAGCATACTGTTGGAATTAGCCTTGCGAACTCTTGTTCTGCTTTAAGCTTACCCATACATTGCAAGGAGCTCCCATGCGCAAACCTCGATTAACATTCAAACTAGTGGAATTCTCACCGAGACCTATTTCCGGCTATGGCAATTTAACGGCACTCTGTGGGAGTTCCGGCTGTTATGAGCAAGGAGATCGAGATTCTTCAGCCTATTTTAAGTGCAATTACAAGACGTTCAAGAATTCCTTAAGCATGTCTTCCAGACAACTACGAAATGAATGTAAGATTGGATTGGCACGGGACATACTCAAGATGTAGATGTTGCCAAATTTAGCGAAAATTGTCACAGTAGGAATGTGCCCTCTATAGACTGTATTGCTAAAATTATGTTACAATTTTAGGACCTTATATCCGTACAAAAAAAAAAAGCTTTCGATCAGTCCTTTGATCCAAATGAAGTTGAAATGACCCCAAAGCCTAAGTCAGATATCCGGAACGGAATGGTGACGTCAGCAAAGGGTCAAAGGTGCTTGACAGTCGGTATCGGCCCCCGTCTCGGAAGCGCAACGTAAACCTGATCTAAAGTTTGTTGGTAAGCGCTTTATTTTGTGTACGGATATAGGGTCTTAAACTTGTAACATAATGTTGACTACCGAACTTACATTCATGTATTGCTAAAAATAAACTAAGGAACCACCAAGAAGTGGCCATAGGAGGCACAATGGTCCTTCCATCTAGAGGTATTTGACGGTTCATTAATGTCCAGGTGGTCATTTTCTGGAGGTCATCATTAGTACAGGTTTAACTGTATATCAATGCCAGGCGGTCTTTATGTAGAGGTGGTCACTAGTATGGGTTTGACTCAATAGCCAGGTGGTCGTTATGTAGAGGTGGTCACTAGCACATGTACATATATAGCAATTTATTAATGACCAGGTGGTCCATATGTATAAATGGTCATCTCACCTCACCGGTCCACTAGTTCAGATTTAACTGTCATTTAAGAAATATAAATCTTAACTCATATACATTCAAAATATTTTTAAATGGAAAATCAAAACAGAAATATTCCGCCTTGCAGTTCCGGGAATCATCATCAACATCTCCAGCCCGGTGGTGGTGACGTCAGGTACGACAGCTGTGCTGAGGTGCACGGCGGACGGAAACCCGCTTCCTGACATCCGCTGGCACCGCGAGGGCGACAGGTGGGTTTGTTTGTTTGTTTGTTTGTTTATCTATTTGTTCATTTGTTTGTTGGTGGTGACGTCAGGTACGACAGCTGTGCTGAGGTGCACGGCGGACGGAAACCCGCTTCCCGACATCCGCTGGCACCGAGAGGGCGACAGGTGTTTTTTTTTTGTTTATTTGTTTATCTATTTGTTATTATGCTGTATCGCACAACTGGAGGACGTCCAACATCCGCTGGCACCGAGAGGGCGACAGGTGAGTTTGTTTGTTGTCGTGCTGTGTCGCACAACCGGAGGGGGCTCTTATAGAAAGCTAGTCCCTCGCTAAAATGTTGAAGTGTTTTCGATTCCTTCTGACCCGATTTCTCAGACAAGGTAAACGGATGACAATGGCGTTGGAAGTTGGTATCTGCCCCCGTCTCGTTTCAACGCAGGCTGGTGGTCTTTGATGTAGATAGCGTCTTTCGCGTATTTCACAGAAAAATCTTCTTCAGTACTCATTGATAGAAGTGGTTCGACGAAAGTTGTACCCACTTGCATTGTAATTTTTTTTTTATCACCAAAGCTAACCCCGTAGCCTTTGGTTAGTCGATCAGCCTTTGCCGTATGTCTTTATTCAGTAAATAAATTAAAGCGAATCAACAGTTGGAAAAGTGAGGGAAAATGTACATGTCTACCTTTACCAAAGTAGTATTGACACTTAGCTGGTACCTACCTTCTATGCTCCCGCCAGTCAGGACCTCGGCGTGACCTCACCGGAAGAGGAAACGACGTCACGGGTCATTCTCCCGGATGTGCACTTCAGCGACAGCGGCTGGTACTGGTGCGTGGCGTCCAACGGCGTTGGGCTGCCCGGTCGCCAGAAGGCGCTCCTGTCCGTCCTGGGGGGCGAGCTGTCCATGCCATCAAGTGAGTGACCTTCAGAAAGATGATATTGTTTTTGTTTTGATTGTATTTCCTTCAAACAAAGTGAATGAAGCATTCGTTATGGTATACCTGTATATATGTGTGGGTGTATTTCCGTTTGTGGGAAAATTGGGGGGGGGGGGTGAACTGTCCATGCCATCAAAAGAGTAACATTCTGAAATACAAAGAAGACATTGTTTTTCCAAAAATAGTTTCATCAGGTTTGTAGAATATATGATATAGTAGAACATAGAATAGTGGGGAAAACGGGACAAAGTCATTGCCTTGTTACCTTATCCTATTATGGGTGTCCTCCTGTCAGTCCGTCTTCATGTGTGTGTTTCTACTCGATTGATCGACAAGGTCGATTTTGGCGCTGGTTTATTTTTGTGTTCTTTTACCACAATGCTTACCGTGACTGTGCACTACTTTATAGAGAAGTCCTGGGCACGTGCACAAACCTACAAACAATTCAACAATATATGCAAGACTCAAACAGATTTTCTGTTACATCAAATACCAAAATCATTATCCATAATCTCAGTCGTTATCCATACCAAGTCGTGAGATTTGGAGGTCTAAAGGCCACAGTATGCAGCTACTTTGAAACGCTTGAGGAGCTCTGAGAACTAATTTGTCACAAGTATCGACAGGAGCGGCGCGTCATGTTGGAAAATGTTCCGCCCGCGGCCAAAACCCGGAACATTCGCAATTACCAGAACTTGACCCCTATGACCTTGACCACCCGCCATCTTTATGGCCCCCCAGAGGCCGTAATTCTTCCTTCCGAACTGCGCATGACAAAATGGCGGTCGATAGATGTTCGACCTGGACAGGACAAGGACACAAATTATGCAAAGGCTGGTAGAATCAAACACACGGAGGGCGTAAGAAATAAGGTTTGCCTCTTTAAGTATCTTTCTGACGAGAACAGAAAATGCTTTTTATGTTATTCCACAATTGTAATGTCACTAAACAGAGATATGTGGACCACCATAATTCAAACTCTGATTGAACTGAACCATATCTACAGAATTCTCCGCCATGTTTGATAACCACAAAGTACTACAACCTTACCAAAGAGAACCGAGAATATATGATGCAAACTCTGACATAGTTATTCCGTCACATGGCTGGTACATTTAACCAAACAAGAACTGTTCTTAACTTTCACATTATGCATGTTTCTTTAGGTACAGTGCTAAAGGCTAATTTTCACACCGAGACTGCTAAATTCAAGTCTTAACTCACCCCAACCACACCATACGTTAAAGCTACGCAACGTAGAGTACGCCCCAGGCCGTGCGCCCTCTCATGACCCGGAAATCCCGCCCTATGACCCGGAACTGATCCGCGAAAATCCTCCCATCTGTCTCGCACGGCCGCATCGACCCTTGTGGTCCCCCACATTAATAACGTTCTGGGGATATCGATTGCACTTTAAATAACCTAAGGGGTACTCCGAGAAAACCGCAACCACATTCAGATAGATATATTTTAGATTCGGGTCAATGTCAGAATACGAGCGATCGCTGTTGTTGTTTATATCTGGAATATTCGACGGCTGGTGCATACTAGGACATCAGTAGATTGGATTAGAAATTGATATTTAAATTAGCAGATCAAATTACAGGTTAATATGTAAATCAATCTTTTGCCAAACACCTACTTTTTCCTACCACTGCGTCACCGAGACATCATCGCGATCGCTCTTATTGAATGGTCTTACTGCACACGAAAATACTTCCCTTAATAATCTAAGATGGGAAAACACCAAATTTTTAACTCGCAGTAGTATGAAGACTCCCAGAATAATTATAATTTGGACATATCTACCACAGAGTAGACCTCAGAACTGTTGGAAAGCTATTCAAATAATCGATTTTAACTAGCACGTGGACATCAATAACTTTCTAAAGCTATCGACCACACTTCAGAACAGGAGATCTATTCTCCTGAAAACCGCAACCACTCTTGAACCGATGTCCGAGGTGATATCAGAATGGCCAGTTCATGCCTCAATGACTTCCTTGAGGATGAAAAGAAGCGTTTATATCAATAGTATTTCACTTACATTTTCCGCTGAGTCTTTCGTTTCAATTTTTCGTATCGTTTCTCACGAGCGTGTCTTTGATCTCTTTTCGAGACTTTCCTCTTTTCCAGGCCATGCCCACTGAGTAGCTATTACACGCTTTGGTCGATGCAAGTTTACTGTCAAACAGACGTGCTTTCTTAAAGGAGTTTGAGAGAAACTTTCATTTCAAGAACATGACTTTACGAAAACGTAAAAAAAAAGCAATTAATTCTAAAAGTTCCAAAATCATGCTTTCTGAACAAGTGTCAATCACTCAATCACTCTGCTTGATTTAAAAAAAAATCTTCCCCCAAAAAAAGTGTTTCAAAATTAGATTCTTACAGAAGATCGCTCGCTTTCTACCTTTGGACGCACATTTATATCGTGACATTCTAAGGAAACGATACGTCGTGACAACCTCTCAAGTGCAACGTGATACCTACTGATCGAATGTCTTTCACTCATTTTTGGTACAAACCGGCCACAACACAAAGTCTCCTTCTTTCTAAGGGTTTTCAATGAAGCCTCAAATGCCACCCGTTCCGCTTAAGTGACCTTTCCTTCCATGAACGTGGCTTCTATGCACGAAAGGCGTTTTGAAGGAAGATGGGCTGATGACAACCATTCAGATCCTTGTGGTAATCTCTCTCAACATCTTAAAGAGCTGTCGCGTCTTAAAGAAATTCATTCCAGTACAAAAGCTGCTTGAAGGCTCGGAGGATATCTTGGTCATGCCCTCCTCACACGTATGTGCCAGTAACTGATCTAATCCAACCCAGCCGTCCACCCGCCTTCTATAGCGCTTCTGAACGGAAGACCCACGGTTATTCAGCACCAAGGACAGGCGCAGTTGTCAAATATATTTTGTTCGTAGAGACATTATTCAATTTTTGTACATTTCGACACACGGTGTTATCAATAATGAAGATTCAAATAAAACAAACAGCGCAGTAGTAAAAGACTGTGATACTAAATACTGTTATCTCTATAGTTGCAATTGTATGTTGCCTGAAATTCTTTTTCAGCACCAAGGACAGCTCCAGTGCAGTGACAAATCAGTTCGCATTTCATTACAAAAGACTTTAGGGACTTCTTATGTTGGCATCCATCTGTCTCGGAAGACAATGGAGGCAGACAGTTACTTGCTGTCTGCCTGGCCTGCACGTGACTTTTTAAGGTGAAGGAGGGGTGTGCACTCCTTCTCCACCCTCTCGTCTACTGGCGCACTAAGTTTCAGAACTGTATGACACGAGTGAGACGGCTTCATCAGCAGATGCAGCTTTGTTATTTGGATTTTCCGTCTCCTAGAAGGACTTCCGACCAAGGATGCAAGGTGTTTGTTACTCCTACCCCTGAATAGTGTATAGCGGACTTCTTATAAACGTACTAAAACGGCGCGAGGCATTCTTGTCTTGTCTCCCTGCCGTTAGAAGTCGGCAAGAAATTTGAAGGTCACTTCATGCCCCAAATTTCAACGGAGAAGGTTACCAGGGAGACGAATTTGGGACCTAATTCTGACAAATGTCCACGCTTTGAAAATGCCGCGCTGTCGGAATCCATCTTTTCCGTTCCGCTGCCGTCTGAAGGTCACGTTCCACCCAGAGGGCGGTGGAAAGGTCACGCGGTCCTGACGGCATCGCGCTTGGCAACCGCTCCTGTCTCAGAGCTCATCCCGTCGTCTGACGCGGCTGTCAATCATCCTGGCACCGTCGGGTCGACTTAAGGAAGACAGACGGCCTCTGGGAGTAAGGGTCTTCTCGGGAACAGACGTAACGTCATCACGGAAGGAGCGTCGCTATTATTCTTCATCGCACGTTGCGTGGGTTTCTAATCGTTATCTGGAACTGCAATGAAGTTGGACACTTATGATTCTCGAAATCTCTGTGTGGCAAATTCCTGGCGATAAGTCTTGGGACCTGAGGAAACTTGAGGACCTATTGGTCTTTTCACACAAGGGCAAACCATTATACTTTTATGGCTGTATTCGTTGCTTTCAAGATTTATTTCCCATTGGTGTTTATTTACTTATCAATCTTGTAGAGTCGTCCCCTCAGTTTTTGATTTTCAAGGGAGCCCTTCGACTTAACAATAGTCACATAAAAATAAAACGATGGTGTTACTATCATCAACAGCTTGATAGAGTTGCCGACCACTGTGTCTTGTAACTTTTTATATGGATCAATAAACGAAAAGGGGGTTTCGGGAAACGAAATTGGCGCAGGTGGCTGCTCTCCCAATATCAGACGTTTGAGAAACCTTGAGGTACCAAACGTATCGGAAAAGAAGTTAGTTTGCTTATCTTTCAAATTCCATTCGATGCGTGCGGTGTCTGCCAGTTGCCTTAAGCAGAAGAACCTTTCATGTAGAAATCTCGAGCTCCTAACAATGTACTTCATGAGCAGAATATCCTTCCAGGAAAATGAACACTTCATTCGCAGGACTTCATCAAGCGGAAACTCTACAATAAGTTTTACTTCTAATGCGTTTCACGGCTTAGCATCCCCTCTGGAAACATGAGCACTCCACCTGACTTGACGCAAAAGCCACTTTGATACAAGTCAAGACCAAAGAGACCCGCGGGAAAAATGCGTATTAAAGTAGAATAATCACAAAAGGCTTCCATTCTGATGCACGTGGAGACCAAGGTGTACCCAAAGCGCTGCGGGGATTATATATACTTGCCGGGAATACATAACTATCTGCACCAAAAGGCCCGCTATCTCGTACAACAAGTTCACGACAAACTTTTTCAATTCTTAATTTTAAGAGAGTAGACCTGGTCCAGGCAACACGCCCGGGATGATGATGATGATTTGTATGTAAGTCTGGTCTGTATTTGTATATAACCTGTACCATACACTTATATGTGCATCTGTCTTATGTATTTGTATTCGTCTTTTTATTGTTACCGATCGCGAGCCATGGAAGATTATATCTCAATAAACTGAATTAACTCAAAGTCTAGAACATTCCTAATCATAGTCGCACGTGTCAAACTTCAGTTAACGTTCTCTTGCGACGAAAAACATGCGACAAAAAGAAATTCCATGAAGAAGGTGTCCGCGCTTTGGGTAGAACTGGACCAAAATACATTTCCATTTCCGCAGACCCTCCACTTGGAATGCATCTTCAGTGTGAGGTCAACTCGCCGTGACCTGAGCGCAGATTGGATGGTATACCCGATGGCCGATAAGCGTGGCTGCTGCAGGCACGGTAGCGATGAAGACTGCTCAGTGGCTGGGCCGGTAATTCCTCGGAATGTACTACCCTGTAGGGAGGACGTGATCGGATATGCGTACATACGTCAGAACGGTGTAGTCTTGTGGCGTAACTCCAGGATGTTTATCCCAGAACTTATAAGTCCCGGGTTCGAATTCTGTCATGGTCATACCCCTGTCACATTTGGCGTAAATTGATCGGACGACGATTCTGTGGCAATCGCCCGAGCCTCGCTATTAATGGTGATAACTTTATTGCACAACAATTGTACAAGGTAAAAAGTATGGCTTATATGTGACAGGGGACGATTTCTATGTATAAAGTACGCGCAACCCTCTGTCGATCTTAAATATGGCCGATCTTCCAACGATACGCCCGAAGATCGTGGAAAATTTACAGGGGTATAACGATGCTGTGTCCTTGGGAAAGGCACTTTACACAACTTTCCTCACTCAACCCAGGTGTAAAACTGGTACCGGTACCTGACTTCGGTTGCGAGGTAAAACGCAGTGGAAGGCAAAAGATGGGCTCCGCCTTCCAATACCATGTCCTAGATAGAGTGGCTTGGTATCTCGATATTGTAATACTAACTGTATCGTTGATCGTTGAAAAATTATTTTCAAACAACTTGAGAAAATTTTAGACATTGGAACAAAATACTTTGATCTGTAGCTGACATCCTGGGTGTCGACAGATGACTTGCTGGTGCTGACCCTGCTATTACCCCAGTAACTAAACAAACAAACAAACAAACAAACAACTTGTTTACCTCCCCAGAGTCTGTAGTAGACAGCCTGACGTGGTTGGACATCTCCATAATCGCCGGAGTGGCGACCGGAGGGGCTTCGCTGGTGCTGACCCTGCTGATAGCTGGAATCATCTGCGCGAGGAAAAGGCGGGACAAGCCTAGCTACAACACGTGCCAGGTTTGTATGGTTTAGCTTCTAATTGGTTTACTTTACTAAAGTTCAATCTAATTTAGTTTAGTTGGGGTTTAGTTCAGTGTTGCTTGAACAATCGTCGGTGATGATAGAAATCAGTTAGAAGCAAAATCGTGATCTCCGTAACAAAATTGAATTTACCCAAATTTTTAACTGTCAAACTCCAGTTTGTGTAGAGGAATGAGCAATCCACAGCTTCTGTGACTTTATGCTTCAGAACAATCTACCTTTAGTCTGGTTTCCTACGATGTCGGGCTGCGTTACTTGCACTACGACATAGCAAAAACATTCTTGTCTAAATGTTACGATGCCCTGATTAGCTTCAGAGAAACTAGGCATGGAAATAGTTTATACACCTAGTCACATTTGAAAGGTTCGAGTACAACTACAACAATTGTTGCTTATTGATATCAGACACACATCCTTCGAGTTAAGACTTATTCTGGACATGAATATTCCGTGTTCCAGGTTGTCCGGATCACCCAGCCGGCAGAGTTCATGTGCCGAGTGAACGGCTGGACCGGCGTGTGTCAAGCAGGGACGGGAGACAAACACAACAGTGAGTTACTGAAACTAACACTTGTATCATCAACAGTCCCTGTAGCCTTCTTCATGCTGACTGATCAAGCATTTAGCCACGTGATCTTATAGACATGTTGATCCAAGATAGCGCCTCAGAAAGTTACAGGCACTCAATTTTGTGTTATAATCCACATGAATGTCACAGAGGCGCCGTCTCTAAGGCTTTCTGACAGACTGCATGCTGCAAACTTGCAAACTATCTGCAGCAACCACTTTGGTGACAAACAGACTCAGTAGATTCTTAATCGTCTCTGTGGTTTTCTTCAGGCTGAATGATCCACTCCTATGAACACGTGTCCATAATGTCACGTGCTCAAGGTAGTGGGTCATTCTCTCTGACGAAGACCGCAGAGATAATTGAAGACTTCTTTTATAGTAGTTTATCTAAATCTTGGAGGGCAAATTATCTTACTATAGTTTTCCCCATTACTGACATTTTTACCAGAAAAGTTACTTTGTCATTATTTTTCTTCAGAAAGATGCCGAGCTCAAGTGATATCCAGTTACTACCCGCCTGGTGACGGGGGTCTGCACCTGGAGGTAGGGGAGGTGGTGGAGATCCTGCACACGGGCAGGGACGGGTGGTGGTACGGCTACCGGCGGGGCAGGGTCGGCATCTTCCCCGCCTGGTGTGTGCAGGTCATCGATGAACCGGAGCCCGTAAAAGGTGTGTGCTAATGGGGAGGGGGGCAGGGACGGGTGGTGGTACGGTTACCGTCGGGGCAGGGTCGGCATCTTCCCCGCCTGGTGTGTGCAGGTCATCGATGAACCCGAGCCCGTAAAAGGTGCGTGCTAAGGGGGAGGGGAGCAGTAACGGGAGATGGTACGGGTATCAGTGGAGCAGAAGCGCCATGCCTTGCGTTGATCTGAAGATAGTCAGAAAAGTTTAACTGCGTGCATAACAAAACTCCAAAAGTTTTCCTATTCCAACAAGTTTGTGCCTTGAATATAAACTCTTCCCCTTTGCCTCTCCCCAACAGCATTTATCGGCAGAACGTGTATATTGTAGAAGTCTGACAATGATTAGAGCAAAAATCTCCAGACCCGCTGCAGGTGGTCCCGTGAAGTATAGATCCTGGTCCTGATGAGCCGTGAACTTGGAGCTCCGTGGGGCGATCATCATCACCCGCCTTTATCACATCAAGGTTGTCTTTCGTGGTCGATGATGACTTAACCACGTGGGCTATTGGCAAATGACCACCAAAAGTTTTCAAACTGTTTCAAACTTACGTCGATGAAGGCTAGACATCCAGGTAATAAAATACGCCAAAAAGCAGTTACTCAATCAACTGGATATGATTTGGCAACGGTCAGACGTTTCAGGCAGAATCCACTACCGAGACAGAGATCTCGTTGGAAAGCAGGTTTATATATCATTATTGTGAATTGATATGCAAACTTGACAGGCCATCTGTGTTGATAGAAACCATTTTAAGGCTAAGATAAACTACAATATACTTTCCTAACCCAAATAGGACTTGTGATCCACTGCTCACTGAGTCACTTGTTCTACATGCAAAAAGTGACTCTTCAAAATCAGTGGACTGCTTCGTTAATTCACAATAAGTGGAGTTGGACAGTCGAAAATTTGGGATGTTCAAATGTTGTGTCGGAAATCACATTTCGACGTTGCTTGATTTCAAAAGTTCCGTAAATGTACCACTTTCAAAGCTTCCTATCCTGCTATCTATCTGACAACACCGGACAGTAACAGAGCTTCCAATAGCTCAAACAAGCGATGCGCAATCGGTGATTGCAGACTTCAGTAAATTTGCCCATGTCGGAAACACAAACAGACGATCGCGAATAAAGCAATTTCTCACTCCCGTAGGACAAAAATCCATCCATAAGCGGCAAAAGAAATCGAGCGGTTGTCACGGAAACGTGCTATTGCAGTTAATGTAAAATTGTCGCAGCGCTAATAAAATCGACCTGCATTTCCCGCGCCGTCTGCTGAAGTGACCAGACATACGCTTAATTGGAAAAGTTGCCCATCTATCTACTGAGGGACCGCATCTGAAGTACCGTCCTTGTGATGGGTTGAGCTAACCCCATTCTCTGTTGCGCACGGAATATGGATGATGTATGGTTTGATGTCATACAGACGACAGGCGCTGATACCATGGGGGTTGAGATTAGCGGAATAAAAGTTTACAATGTCGCCGGCGTTTTAATGACTTGCCGGGTCGGCCACCGGGCCGCGCAGCGGGCGCCGCTCGGCGCCGCGTGAGGGTAGCTCCGCCAACCTGACGCCCACGCCACGGTGCGGTCTGTCGGCTGTGATTAACAACTGGTCCACTGGACGGACCCCTGCTGGTTTGGATGTTAAGTGCTTGTCGGACAGTTTTAACGTTTAGGTGACCCAGTCGGCTGTAGTGTCTGTTAGTTCGCTCTTAGTCAGACTGCGCTAAATGTAAAAAAAAAGTGCGTTACGCCCTTGCTTAAGTCAATCATTTTTCCACGGACAAGGTTCAATATTCGCGTAACAAACTTACAAACTCATGCATACTACTTACTCAAACGTATGTTTGATACCCTCACCGTTCATAGTTCTGCTGAACTGATAGCATCTAGCCTAAATGAAGGTTGGATAAAAGGTATAGGTGAAAGAAGTCCCGTAGGTTTTTACGGCCGTAGGGGCAGTGGGCTGTTAATTAATCAACAGTGCCTAGGGTACGGTATTGGAGGTTAGACAGCCAAGTACTAAGATATACAAGATAACAGTTACTCGGCAAACTTGGATAGAAATTTCTAAACGGTACGGTCAGATATTTAGGTATAGCATCCACTATATTTCGTCAGTGACTATTTACACAATCTATGGTAGCTAGAGGTATCATAATGGTTACTTCCTATATCGTAATAATGTCTTATGTTGCCATTTAGTTACGCAAGGAGGGTACTAGTAGTTTCGGACACTTTCTGGTCACACTTGTGTTTATCTTAATGTTCATCAATTGTCATAAAACCTGAACTCAGCAACGTATTGACCTTGCCTGACCTTGTATTTGTTTTATCGAACACAAAGAACACGTCTCGAGCCCCCTAGGAACACTTCCAAGTGTAAGTGCAGCTAGCCGCCCCATAATGGCAGTTTGGGATAATGTTACACCGTGCTAGAGCTATCGATTAAGAACCTGAAGCGCGTTCGATGATGGCTCGTTTCCAGTTTACAACGGGCCCCCGGGTACTCAAAACGGGGCCACAGCCGGACGATACGCGTCTTTAATGGTCGTTAAGGTGGTCGGAATGTCTTGAAGACGTCTTGAGGGGGGGCTAACATTGATTAGGCGCGGGTAGGTCTGGAAACGTCGGTAGGATGCCGTAGGGGGTGATTAGATGTAAACATTGGTTTGATACCACAAGGGAGTGATTGGCCGTGAACGTCGGTACGATGCCACATGGGAGTGATTGGCCATGAACTTCGGTACGAGGCCACAGGGATGATTACAGCGTGGTCATTAACTGGGCCTTGTTGATGGATAATGGGGCAAACTTCATTGCCTGTAGACTCAAGGACACTTAATATATCAAGTATGGTGTCCTTAGTAGACCGATGCCTTCTGTAAGTAGTAGAGGGTGCACAGAAAGTACGTGTCGTTCAGGAGGCGTAATCAGGAGGGGAAGGGATGAGCTACAACACTAGTTTCATACCATAGATTGAAGAAGATAAACAATTTTAAAAGATTCAAATTCCATCCCGGTGATTAGATGCACCCGTTAGTAGGGAACCTCAGTAAGGATTCTTTTTGACGGGAACACGTTCTTATTTCTAGAAAATCAACAAAATATTTGTATGCACGGCTATGATCGAACTAGTTCTATAAATCAGATCTGTGAAAGTTGTTTTGGGTGTAAATGAAGGTTTTGAGGAAAACTTACCAAGTCTATTTCTTACCTTTCCAGCAACTGAAGGCGACATAGAAGTGCGCTCAACCAACGGATCGTCTGACGAGAGCTCCCGGCATGCCTCGGGGCAGTCTTCTCCCGCCAGGGAAAATGGCGGGAACGAAACTTCCCCGGATGTGGAAAAACAGAGAGAAGAAGAGAAATCCAAGTGGCCTTCTGAGGAGAGCGTGAAGTGACTTTAAGACGGGCGGTTGTGTCTTTCTTCGAGAGGGACTACAGCGGGTGCACGCGTTTGTTATAACGCCTTCTCCTCGTTGTGAAACTTGCAAGAAGATGTGAACGCTTTCGGTGGAACTGAAGGCCTAGCTACTGAAGGCTGCAAATCAAGAAACCCAGCTTTCTTAAAGTACGCCTTCTTGACGACACCCTCCAGCAGTACCATAAAGTTTGCTATCGCGGGACACGCAGGAATGGTGCATCTAGCGACTTGGATTGGTACTGCACTCAGTTTGCAGCTTTAACTGAGGAATGCTGACGTAACTTTGATACGAAAGTGATATTACTTCAGTTTCCCGCCAAATGAACGTGAAGCTGTTGCTGGCATTTAGTAACACCGTACTCGAGCGCTTCCTAGCGATTAAGATCCAGACTGCAACAAAGAGGCCGGGATATATTTTTCATCTGTGCAATCGGATTGATGTTACTGTTACAAGACTTTGTCAAAGGAATCGATGATAAACAATGACAGTTTTTACAGGAAAGGTTATATGTGGAGACCGTGTATTTTTCGTACCATGTCTTCAACGAGCGCTCTCTAGTAATTTTGAGGCGTACTGCAATTAGAATACCGGGATACCTTCTTTAGCTGTGAAACTCGTCTAACCGATATTTCAGTGGGTATTCCAATGAAATGAATACAAATGTAGACGTCAAAGACCGACAGTTTGCATACAATTATCCATAACACACTAGTACATGTGTTTGATCGTTATCCGTTCAAGCGCTCCTGGCGATTTGGAGCCGCACTGCAACCAGTAGGCCGGGATATGTAATAGTCATGTTTGTTAACAGTATGTGAGCCACACTGGCGTATATTATAACGTAGATAAACTACATACAGGAAATACTGGACATTTAATTACAGACATCGAAATTTCTAAACCAAACTGTTTTTTGCAAGGTTGCAATACTAAGTAACTAGAGGGTTGTTCCTACTTTTGACATGTGATAGCACTGGTGTTCTTGAATATTCAAATGAAGGAAAATAAGAAAATTGAGCGTATTCCGCAATAAATATGCCTAGTTTTGCTTATACGATTCACTCTGGATTTAAAAGGTTGGCTGTACCAGATTATCTTTTACGACTTCATTTTGTGTGTGTTAGGTTTATATAACAATGTGTCTTTTTTTTAATAATTGAAAGATTTTGTGAATACCCAGACAAATTTTGCCTTTTCTTGTATGGTGGTCGAAGTAGAGTCTTATCAACCGCAAATGTTGCCAAAATTAAAGACGTCGACCTTTTACAGAATCGTCTTTTTGTGTGTTCTCTAGGTAAGTAAAGATGGACTAGATACTAATAACAATAGGTGGTGGACAAGGTCAAAAAGGTTCCAGACAACAACCCCACCCCCCACCACCCCGCCCTTATACCGAATGGTGCAGTCATTATCATCAACGTTACATCCAAACAAGTCTAACTTTGAACTTCAGTATGCTCCACGAACGTTGAATTCCAGGCAGGTTTGATATGACATATAGTAAGGTAAACAAGAAGAGGGTAAAGAAAACTTTTACACTACCCCTCATCTGTACAAAATGGTACAGCCCTTAACACCAATGTCACGTTCGCCCAAGTCTAGTCTTGAACTCCAGCACGTTCAAGGAACAACGCCTTCCTGGCAGCTTTGATAACGCAGAGACTTACAAAATAATGTGGTATACAAGAAAAAGGTAAACAAAATGTCACGTCCAAGTGTGTAGCCTTGAACTTCATTAAGTTTCAGGAATGCATACTGAATTCACGGCAGGTTTGATATGACATATTAAGGTAAAGCAAAGTTTATCACCCCCCCATCTGTACAAAATGGTACAGCCCTTATCACCATGTCACGTCCAAGTGTGCAGCCTTGAACTTCATCACGTTCCGGGAATATCGACCACCAGCCGGTGCTGATATGACAGAGGCGTCAATAACCATAACCATTTATTGATCTCTGACAGTCATACAGCCCCTGGGAAATTCCAACCCTAGATTTGATTGTCTTTTTTTTCTTTAAAGCGGCAATTATAGATGAAAGTCTCGATCTTAAATGACTTGCGTGCATCTGACTACATTATCAAGTGCAGAGAGGGACCTCACAGGTCAAAAATCAGGTCACTTTCAAACTGAAATGACATATAGCACGTCAATACATCTAACGCATACTTTAAGACAAATACGTAGATATTGTAACATTCTGTCACCGATCTCTGTATCCAGATCTATCAGCTGTGGTCTTTTGGAATGATGACTCAGGCCCGATGGGGTACTGCTTACGGTTTATTCAATCGTCCACAAGACCCTCTGTGCCTTGTGGAGGTATCTCTCTTCAGGTTCCTCTAACCGTCTCCTGACGCTACGCATGCGTGTTAGTGTCTAGCTCATGAATATTAACCCTAGAGCTCATTACTATTAAACACTTGTCACATCCCCTTTTCTTCAGATATCAATAATCAATATTCCAAAAATAAAGATACTAGAATGTGGGAAGGAGTAAGCTGGTCATCACAAATGACAGGAGGCACTTCAATTTAGGACCTCTGAAACCATATTAAGTCACATATTTGTATCTTCATGTAAGTTATAACGGACAAAAAGATAGCAGGGTATAGTGGGATTATGCATTCAGCACCAAGGACAGGGACTGTAAGTTCCAACGTTGTGGTTGGGTGAGGTTGCAGGGCGTAATATTTTGGTATTCACTTGTTAGTATATCTACAAATTTTAATTTTAGTATACCGTCTGACTGTTCTATGTGACCTACCACATACATTGTACGGCAGATTTACAACTTGGGACATTGGTATGTATAGTTCAAAGTCCGGCTATTTTGTCACGGAAAAAGTTATTGTAGAGCATTGTTGGTAGTTCTTTCAGTCAAACTGAGGCGAAAATCCTTCGGCACAAAAATCCTACCGAAAATGTAACCGCGAATTGTGTTTGTTTTCGAATAATTTGGCGGGTTTACGGAAAAGGCTGGGCTGTCTACCTGGGCTGTCTACCTGGGCTGTCTACCTGGGCTGGCTATCACGTCAGGCTACTTGGACCTACGAAAGCCCATTGCGACAAAAGCTGTTTTAGCAGTAGGGGTTGTTTGTGCCCAATGAAGAAGCTATTTGTGTGTTACATAACCCAGAGGTTCTGGGTTCAAATCAGTTGATATGCCACCGATCTTGTACCCTTGTGAAGGGCTATTATGACGAATTATCGGGCTGATTGGATTAGTCTTAAGACTGGTGGCTAGTTGGTCAAAGGCGTCCAGGAGCCGTTCTATAGTGGCTGTCAGGGTCCAGGTTTCTGTGCAATACATTAGGATCGAGAATTGAATTGTGAGGAGCTTAAAATAAGCGTTGCTAAAGTGCAAGGGTCTGGAACTGCTGCCTTTCGGTGATAACTCAGGTGACCTCAATAATATGACAACAATTACCCCAGGTGTGGCCATAGGACTTAAGGTTTTGAACCACTTACAACGGAAGGACCCCTAGTCTTTTCCGTAAGTGTGGTGGGTTCTTTGCACTATCTGAGGGAGGGTCCTTACAGAAGCTAGGTATTATTTTCTCTACCCTAGTGAAGGGAGGAAAGTCGTGTTAGGAGCCCTTCCCAAGCGCACAAGATCGGTGGCATATCAACTGATTCAAACTCAGAACCTCTGGGTTATGTAACATACACAGCCACACACAGCCACTTCACACAGCTCATTCACATAATATCACAATCATCCTTTGGACACAGCTTCTTCGCTGAGCACAAACAACCCCTACTGCTAAAACAGCTTTTGTCGCAATGGGCTTTCGTAGGTCCAAGTAGCCTGACGTGAAGCCAGCCCAGGTAGACAGCCCAGGTAGACAGCCCAGGTAGACAGCCCAGCCTTTTCCGTAAACCCAATTTGGCACTCCCGATTTCTGAACAAAAATGGCCGCTTCCAGAACGGTACAAAGGTCACACAAATACAACCTTTGACCTGTAGCCTGGTACCTTACCAGCGTACGTGCGGAAATAAGATAAGCCACGAAAAGAGATAAAGTTACAGACGAGGGGTGAAGTTCAGGCAACAAACCACGTCACCAACTTGCAGACGTAAGGTGGGGGCGTGTACAGAGGAGCGTCTGTAGGCGACTTGAAGCAGTGAAATTCCTTACAGACATTTTAAGAACCTGCGTCTTGGATACAATATAGAGGCAACCTCAGAACGTGAGTCTTTGACCAAAATTTCATCAAAGACACTGCACGTCTAGGAGACGATCCTGTAGACACTCACGAATCACGACAATGGAGACCAGACCTGAGGTAAACTATCGTCTGATGCAGACGGTAAAATTATCGCAATATATATAACGTATAGTTAAGTGATTATAACTAAGTTAAGATAACGATATATGTAAGTCAACATCATTACAGCAACAACGAAACATTACCAGCACAGCGTACTTTGAACCTCAGTGAGTTACTGCCTAATTATGATTCTTAAACTAGCATTGTTCAATACATCGTTGTGTTTTATTATAACGCTAGCTGTAATGGACTTACACATAAGGTATGATGTTATGAGACATCGCGTAACGTTAACATATTGTAAACAACATACAACGTTACACTAATTTTGCACTACATAATAACTTCATGTCACGGTAGCCAACATGCAGCATTAATAGGTAGTGATAACGAAGATATTCTGAGGAAAAAGTATCAGTAAAGCCCACCGGTACCCTTATATAACCATATAGTTCTGGTGGTAGTTTGTGTTTTCAGGTCATACAGAAGATAAGCAATCTCCATATGGCATGAACATGTTTGTGTCCCACAACAATAGCTGAACGGTCTGTAACGTCACATTAATGAACGAACCATAACAGAACAAGTACAAAGTTGGCGTTGTCGTTATTACTGTCATAGTTTTACCTACCAGTGCAAAGTTCAAAGCGAAAGTTAGGTCAGATTTCTCGTACGTGAGTCGGCCGCCCTCCCCATCGTCTGTTTGATGACCTCTGACCTCCCAAGTGGCTGATTTGATGACCCGATTAACCAAATAATATCGCTGTGTATTCAAGCGCCGTACAGGTTTGTTTTGAAGATGATTTAAATGCTTTAAACTATACAGAAAGAAGCGACAAAGAACTACAAAAAACACACACAAAAAAAAACATTTCGACTGGAATTCTCATCGCGAGAAAATGATATTTTGTACAGTAATTCTGTTTAAGTTCCCTCCAATTTTTAGTGCATAAATAGCACAGAAAACTAAAATACACTTTCCTGCACGTGAATATGAATGATATTCTGATTTCCGTGTATTTGCAGCCCTTCAGTTGGTGGGTTGCTTTCCGAAACCCTGCCGAAAACTACCGAAACCACCCGACATACCTGGTGCCTGACGTCATCTTCCACGTCATCGCAGCGCTTCTGCTCGTCCACGGTGAGCATTTTAGTCAATGAATCAATAAGATATTGAATAGATTAATCAATCTTTGAATGAACCTACCCAATAGTCAACTCATCAACAGACAGGTAACGGTCCATTGTCCATTGTATAGAAAGTAGTTTGTTTTTTGTTGGTGTGTGTGTATATTTATGTGTGTCTGTGTGTGCGCGTTTGTGGTGTGTCTGTGTGTGTGCATGTGTATGTGTCTGCGTGTGTGCATGTGTGGTGTGTGTGTCTGTGTGTCTGTATGTGCGTGGTGTATCTGTGTGTGTATGTGTCTGTGTTTTTTTGGTCTGTGTGCATGCGCGCGCGTTTGTGCGCGAGTGTGTGTGTGTCCGTAATTTGTCACGAAAAATGGCAAGTTCAAGCTCAATTTTAGGCATTCTGTAATCTACAAGATACTAGTAGTACAACATTTCCATTTTGCCGTCAGCGCTGCGGAGAGGAGGGCGGTATCCCTGGCTGTACTTCTCCGCCCTGTCGCATGGCGTGTTCACGGAGGTGTTCAGCTACTGGGTCCCGCAGATCAACAACTTCTGGCACGGCCAGTCCACGGTCATGTTCGCCGGCCAGCGCCTGCCGTCCTACATCGTCTGCCAGTGTGAGAATTTGTTTCTTTGTTTGTTTAGTTTGTTTCTTTAGTTTAGCTAGTCTAGTTTCTTTGTTTACCTCTCTCTCTCTCTTCTCTCTCTTCTTCTGTCTCTCCATTCTCTCTCTCGTTCTTCTCTCTCTCTCTCTTCTCTCTCATTCTCCCACCCCTCTCTCTCCCTTTTCTCTCTCTTCTCTCTCCTCCCTCTCTCTCTCACTCACTCACTCAGTCACTCAATCACTATGAAATCTATCTTCCCTATGTCCCATCAGACATAGCTGTGATCTACACGTCCAGTGTCGCCGCTGCCCGCCTCAGACTCGGTGTGTTTGCCGGCGCATGCGCCACAGCGCTAGTGGACTCCCTGTACTATCACGTGTTTGACGTGACGGGAGTCAAGATGCTGTGGTGGTCATGGCATGACACCGACCCGAACGTGTAAGACAGCACTTGTTACCTGTATGAAAATTGGAGGTTTTGTTTCTGGTGTATACTAGTGTTTGCGTTTCCGGATATTTGTGATCAACATAATTTTAGAACCTCTGGATGAATTGTAATGATATTTGTCGTATATGTAGATAGGGATTAGAATTGAAAGACGAAGGTAAAGGTAGATTTTTGGCCCACTAGTGTGGGACCTTGGTACTGCAGCAGAATGTCCTTAACTTGATATGGTTTTGATTTTTTGGTGCTAGATAGCTTTTGACGTAAACCGTGTCCTTGACATGGTATGATTTGTTCAATGTTAGATCAATGTTGTTCGCATTTTCTCCCCAGGTACGACCGAACCTACTGGGTGCCGTGGGGCAGTCCTTACTGGCGCCTTTCCTTCGCTTCCAGCTTCACTCTCCTGTTCCACGGGGTACACAGGCTGTTGGGTGGGCAGGGCATGTTCCAAAGGAGCAGGTTAGTCTCATAATGTTACTGTTGGGGACTTTGGGCTATGTGTTGGGCTACTGTCTGTGGTTCTACTTCGGAATCCCCTCTAGCTTTATGCTACTGTTCTACGGGGTACGAATGTTGGGCGGGCAGGGCATGTTCCAGTCTAAAGTCGAAGATAACGTATCTAGAATCTAACTTTTTCAAACTGTCAATGATATTGATAGATAAAAATAAATAACCGCCACAGTCTGTTCGCTGAGCTGGGCAGCGCCGCCGTAGCGGTGTTCCTGACGTTTCCCGTCGGGGTGGCGACGCAGTTCGTCCCGCTGTTCCACGTGGTGAAGGACGTGCTCGGGGTGCACGCCGAGGTGAGAACGGATTATTTATTCTGTAAATTCGTAAAAAAAGAGATTCTTCTTTAAATACAAAACCGATTCTTTGTTCTGCTTTTTTTTATAGTATTCACATAAAGCAGTCACTGTACGTTGATGAAGGTTAGACATCCTAGTAATAGTTTACGCCAAAAAGTAGTTATTCAAGCAACTGGATATGGTTTTGGAAACTGTCAGACGTTTCAGACAACATCCGATGTCTTTCGTCAGTGACACTGTAGAGATCTTGTTGGGGAGCAGTTTTATATCCTATCTTTTTTTTTTTTTTTTATCTATGCTGTGACCACACCTCATCTTTAGCAGCTGTGCAGACATTTACAATGCATCACGCTGGCGAATATCGGTCATGGCGGACATGAAGATCAGTAAGGCACAGGTACTAGGGGACGAGTAGATGGGCGTTAGAAGAATCTATCATGTAACGTTGCACACAACAGGTACCCGTGCTCATGCTGGTCTGCATCTTCGTGCTGATTGTGTGGGGAGCGGATCGGAGCCGGCCGGCGGAGGCCAGGACCAACACAGGTGCGGCATTCTGTTTGTTTGTTTATTTGTCTGTTTGTTTTGTCTGTCTGTCTGTTTGTTAATGTTCTTTCTCTTGTTCATTCAGCCATATGCAAGATCGTGGAAGGCTTGATAGGTACGATGTAAACGTGACTAACCGGGGTACTGTTTAGTTGCTTCTATAGAAACTATGACAACGCACGGGTTAATCGTCCAACATGGCGGATAATAGCCACGTGATCGCAAACACCATGTGCTCCTCTATGGTGAAAATTTTCGAGACCGAAGAAAATCCTTCGTAATGGCTAGGTTGCCGGCTTGAAAAGGTGTTCACTAGGGCAGGTTTGACTGTACATTGCTGTGTCTAGCTCTGGGATTTTCCATCGCCTTTGTTTTCCCGCCCTCAGCCCGGCCCGGCTGGTTTGACGAGATCGCCGTCTCCGTGCTGCTCAACTTCCTCACCATGTGGGTGGTCGTCGCCATGGCAACCCCCGAACACGCGCGTTCCATCGGCCTGCACCAGCCGACCGGGCCGTGCAACGAGACGGAGGACATGTACCTGGCCACGGGGCAGGTGAGGAGGAAACAAACAAACAAACAAACAAACACACAACAGACAAACAAACAGACAAACAAGAATGATATTGAATCAATAGAAAAACAGGAATTTAACCTCTTCTATGTAGGTAATGAAAAACAACATGGTTGAGCCTATTATGTTAACATCATAAACACGAAAATTATTACTTATTGCTGACGTTCATACAACCGAGACGGGTGTTGGTACAGGCTTTTGTTACCTTTGACCCTTTTCTAAAGTCACGTGACGGCGGTAAATCATTTCCACCCTGGCACCAAATAACTTAAAGTAAAGCGTCATGCCGGTTTCTTCTTTCAACAGCTACCATTACCAATACCAATAGAGCTTTGCATAAATTTTGGTGTGGCTGTCGGAGCGCTAGTGTGTTTTCGCACTGCATTTTCTGTGTGCACGTGTTTTGCCAGATGGCGCTTACCTTGAAGGGCGATGAAGGGCTATTTCGTATGACTTGTTCCTCTACAGGTTGTTCAGAAAGGGAGGTACCTGTGCGTCACTGACTATGATGAGGGGTACTTCGACTGGCACTGCCTTCCCGGGGGTCAGCCCCCACCCCACGGGATGGACTGGTAGGTGGCAATGTGATAAGTGTTGATTCATTGCATATTTGGTCTTAGTTATCTCCATGAAAATGGCGATATCGTTTTGGGTGTGTCCGTGTTTTTGTAGTCAGAACTCAAGAACCTCTTGATGGTATACGATGATATTTGGTAGGTAGGTAGGTAGGTGTTGCAAAGATGAAGGTCAATGTCAATTGGGCTCCCTGGTATGTGACCTTGTTTATTCTAGTATTCTAGTAAAAATGTTTCTGAAGTTAGCGCGTTACAAGTTTTAGTAGCTATTACAATACAGCTCGTATTTTAAATGGGACAGCATAATTCCGGTAAGAGTCCTTAACTGGCTTCTACTGTATACGTTCCTCATTAGGAATAGTAGTGACAAAGACGTTGCTGCGTTTTTTTTCTTATTCAATCCATGACTCTCTGCCCTATAGGTACACGATGTGCGGCACCCCGTACGCTAACCGTGCGGAGTACCTAGTCGTGGTGGGCGCCATCGCCGCGTGCGGGATAGCCGTGTACTACAAGCTGGTGGCCCTGTCTGCAGGAGACTATGGGCATGATGGAAGCGGCAAGAAGAAAACTAAAACCCACTAACGTAATGCTAGATAGGGTGCTCGTTATAAGAGAACAACCTACTGTGTAATACGCGTATTTAATCGAAACTATATCCCAGTAATGAATGCCTTTTGACAGTGCACTAGTGTCCTGTTAGTTGAGAACATGAGTTAGACGTTGATTAGCTACCTATTGTTTTCCTTCTTCAAAGGGAGTACAATTTCTTTCTTTCTCTGCATATATCTTATAACAGGAGAAGTACAAATTGTGTAAGACTGGGCTGATACGAGGGGCATTCAATTAGTAATGGTCCTGACCCATTTCCCATAGCAGGAGAGTAATGAAACTTGGCACAGTTATTAGTCTTTCTCTTCATAGGAATCACCCAGAGTTATGCATTTCTCCCATCATTTGATGTAGCTCTGGACACCGTTCTTGTAGGACATCCCAGGTTGGTCCTCCGACAGATGCCTCATCAATGGCAGAAGAGGGACGACCAGGTCTGGGAGCTGTTTCCAGAGACTTCCGACCTTGTTTGAATTCAGGATGCCAGCGTTTTACAAGGTCATATGATGGGGCATTATCACCATATTTTTTTTTTCATTTCATCAAAAGTCCCCTTCGGTGTGCGTCCTTTCAAATACAAAAACCGGATCACTGCGCGACACTCAACTTGCTCCATTTCACACCTGGTCCATTTCACACCTGACTCAGTTCAAACACCAGTAAATCAGAAACCACAATTAGTTCAGAGCTGTCTTTTGCAACATAACCCATAGAGATATGACTCATTACACATGCAAAATTTCATCTAGATCAGACAACTGGAAGTGGGTCAGGGGCATTACTTATTGAATGCCCCTCGTAGGATCGATCGACACAGTAAACCAAAGTTTGGTGTGTGTTTGTAACGTGCTAGAGCTGTGACTCTCCTCAAACGCGTACGGGACCTCCGACTAGAAGTCTCATAACAGCGACCTTACTGACCTCTAAACCAAACATACTCCTTCGTTAATTTCTTAAGATATCCCACAAATCAGTGTCATGTCTTAAAGTCATGCTAAAATTAAGAAGGAATCACCAGGAATCTGTGAGTTTATGATTCATCATTTTATTGAAAGTATATCAAACAACAACATTGAGACAAACAAACTCCTTAATATCACAAACCATGTTAGCTTCTAGTATCTCTATAGTCTACAATTGAAACACATCTGAATAACGATCGGCATTTATCCCTGATTATCGTTCAGTCATTCGAAACCACCCTTGTCGATCCAGACAGTTATATCTCAAGTAATCACCAATACCAGATTGGTAGAGCAACCTTTCCCCACTGTTAACGCTTAACATTGTTACCGACTTTTAAATACCATTGCATTGATACTTGCATGCTTCTTTTGGTTGATAGCACCACAAAGAGAGAGTGAGGACGAGTCCTGACTACTATAGCCAGAAAAAGCAGCGGTTTCTGTACTGTAAAACGGTGGGCTGTTTTTTAAGCAAACTGTTAAGAGTGTATATTAGAGCGACCACAACAGTACTGAATAGGAAGCAAGTTAATCTGCTTGCAAATCACATCTTTAATCACATAGGGAAACTCAAACAAAGTTTCACACATGAAATAACACTTTGTACGAAATCTTTTACACCTTAAGAGCTTATTTTATATTTTTTCTTTATATATAATTGCAAAAGTGTGTCTACGTGAGAAACATGTCTAAGGCATCGGTGCTTTGTTGGGAAAGCGTTTAGAAAAGCATCCACCATTTCCCATCGGACTCCGGCTTGCTCTTGACGGGCCGGGCCTGCTTGGAGGACTCGTCGAAGGAGAAGATCTGGAAGGACAAGACAAAGATTCGTAAGAAAGTGTCTAACATTATCTTCACATATCGACTGTTATTTGCCTCTTCTAGTATACTATAACATAACCATAATAGCTAATACACTGACGTTAGAAACTGGCCATTTCATGGATAGATGTACACAGTCAAACCTGTTGTACTATTTGTAGCTACTTTTGGAGGCCCCATACATTTTCCCATTGACCCAAGCATTCAAATCCTGTTTATTGTGGTCACTTGCCTTACTATTCTATTATTTTTCACTTATTCTTTACCCATTTAACTGAACGTTCGTTGTTTGTTGGAATTTGCAACATAAAATGCTGTTACAAGTGAAAACTTTCTATCGTAACAAGAGCAACAGCAACAAAAACTATAGCAACTATATGGAACTTCACAGTGAAAGTGAAATCGCCCAACATAACCACAGCAGCGGCAACAACAACAAAAACAAACGGATCTCAACATTTACAGTGAAGAAATCTTAACTATAGCATCAGCATCCATAGCAACAATAACCATAACAACAATAACCATAGCAACAGTAACCATAGCAACAGTGACTCACGGGGATGTCGACGCTGAAGCTGTCGTCGCACTTCCTGCAGACGGACCTGGGGGCGCCCCAGGTGTCCTGTACGCAGTCGCACACCTGGCACGTGGCGGGGCGCACGGACTCGGACACGCGCCGGCTGTACACGTCCAGGAACTCCTTGTTGTTGATGGCGTTAGAGTCGAAGATGCAGCCCTGTGGGATTGAAATAATTCAAGATTAGCACTACATTTCCACGTGACAATAAAAACACATGAATGATATGCAATCTCCTTTTGTCGTTTAGTTCCTTTGCGTAGTGTCATCGTCCGGATAGACTGACGGAACAGCTACTCAAGCAACGGGATAGATTTGGGAAAGTTGGTACCTTGTATATCTAAATACCTGGAGGCCTAACCATTATCGACGAACCCATGACAGAAATGTAGCGTATACAATAATGACAGGTTGTGAAATAGTGTATTAGAGGGTAAATATTCTTAAATGCAGGAATTCCTGTCTAAAAGAGTATGGAAAGTCAGCCACCATAACCAAAGTCACCGTAAAGGAATGACGGAAAGAGGGAGGGGAGAGAGGGAGGAAGGAAGGAAGGAAGGAAGGAAGGAAGGAAGGATGGATGGAAGGAAAGAAGGAAGGAATGAAGGAAAGGAGGAAGGAAAGAAGGGAGGAAGGAACTAGAGAAGGAAGGAAGAGACAAAGCAAGAGAGAACAGAAGGAAGGAGGGATGGAGGGAGAAAGGAAGGAATGGGGAATGGATGACGGAAAGATTACCTCGGTCTCCAGAGCCAGAGCGGAGCACATGTCCTTAGGCGCCTTGACGTACTGCAGCAGGCTGGACTTGTCGAAGTCGCGGCTCACGTCCTTGCTGGTGAACACCTCGCGGCGGTCAAGACCTGGGAAGGGGGGCGGAAACATCGTTTGATTAGCACTAATTACACAGCAAGACTTTCCTTCAAGCCATCTCATCAGTACTGAGAAAAGTCTACAAGCAAAGTGATCCTAACTGTGTCAGATGGCAATTTCATCTTGGAGTGAACGATCTCTGGTTTTGGAACTGAAGTACCTCACTTCTCAATTCTGTTACTCAAGTACTACTTCTCTAAAGGGACAAAGTGTCTACGTCACACAAAAAAGGGGACCATGGGGGACCGCTATAAATTAGATCTGCTGGAAATTAGGCATACGTCATGCTTCTTATCGTTTCAGAGGTCTACAGTTTTTTTTCTTAATCAACACGAAAATTTCAACACAGCACATGCGCAGGTCCAGGGTTGAAGCTGGTTCTCCAGACGCCGCCTAATAGTCGCCCTTACGAGGTACGAGCGGAAAACTGTCGATTCTTCCGTTTTTCGCTAATTACTAAAGGAGTTGCCAAAAAGTTGCCTAATTCTAATTACAACTAATCCTTTGTGTAAACGTCCTGTTCTAACTTTGGCTAATCCTCAAGATAGTTCTGAAGACGCCTTACCGTAGATGGTGACCCTCTCGATGTCCTTGGTCTTCCTGAGACGGAAGCGGTGGTCCTTCAGCAGGTGCACGGTGATGTCACGCTCCTTCAGCATGCTGGAGATGGCCTTGTAGTCGCCCTGGGAGGGAGAAGGAAAACAGAATGCTCAAGAAGCGTTCCTGAAATTTCTTTTTTTTCTCTATCGTGACTGCTTTGTACATCCTAGACGATTGTTGCTGTATTTTCAATGTATGGTAGGTAGACATGGGTATGTAGACAGAGCTATACTATTTGCAAAGTTTACTTTATAACACTGAAAATTGTAACGTAATAGATCGCACTGATGACGCCTCCCTGACAGAAACAGACCAAAGCTGAACAGTGTTGTATCAACTACGTTTCGGGAGTTCTGCTGGAGTCTTCATACAAGTGCACTTTCAGCCAAATCAGGCACCGCGTTATGCTTATTACTGAAACGTTTCCCCTTTCAGCGCGTCTCGCTTTACCTCTGGGAGGCTGGTACTTTGAATTATGTTTACACAAAGAGTCTACCGATAACCAGACACGTGTATCAAATGCATACACTTTCTTATGGTTCTCGCAAATATCAAATGCGTTTTTCACGCATCTCTGTGCATCTACATTATATCTATCTTGATCTCCGAACTTATTTTGTAACTATACATTCCGTAAGTGGGTTACACCTATGCTTACCTATGTCTATATCGTAGAACACCTGTATTTACCTGTGTCTATATCTTAGAACACCTGTATTTACCTGTGTCTCCTGGCATTCCTCAGAGCAGGACAGGATGACGATAGACTTGGCGGCGCCGGTGCGGAAGGGGTAGTCAGCGGCCATGCGCAGGGAGGAGAAGGCGTCGTTGTTCTGGCCCTCACCAAACTCCAGCGCCTCTACGCCGAGCACGAACTGGCGTGCGTCGTGGAACATCTGGCCGGCGATGGTGTGGGTGTGGGAGGCGTCGTGGACGCCCTCACCGCCGTACCCGACCAGGGCGAAGCGGTTGTCCTTCATGCCTGGGCGGGAAGAGGTTAAAAATGAACAATTTAGCATGAAAAACTGTTGTTTCCGTCTCAGAAAAAGATACTATAAAGAAGGAAAAGCTTCCGTATCCAGCCATGCTGGGTAAAGTGGCCGAAAAGGGCGAAGCGGTTGTCCTTCATGCCTGAGGCGGGGAAAGGTAGACAATATGAACTAAATTTTCAATGAAAGCTTCAATTACGGACTTGACAATTAGAGATAGAGTTAGAATAGGGCCAGGTAAATAACCAGGACTTAGATACTCAATACACAAAAAAGTGGGATTTAACACTAGCGATAAATACATCCAGTAAATCTATACCAACGCCGTGAATCGCCCCAGCAACCATTAGAAGATCTACCCAGTACATGTCATTATTGGTAAGTCCCAATTTTTGTGCAGTGTTACAGTTAGATCTAGGTGCTACACAGTGGTGGGGCAACATCTCTTACCCTTGCGCTGCAGCTGAGTATCCAGATACTGCACCAAGTCGGTGAGAGCTGGGGCACTCGGCGTTACGTTACGGTTACGGACCTTACAGTTACGGTGACAGAGCTGTGTAACCTACCCTTGCGTTGCGGCTGTGTGTCCAGATACTGCACCAAGTCGGTAAGCTGAGGCGCGTTTCACCGTTACAGTTACAGTTACGAACTTTACAGTTACAGTTACAGCAACAGAGCTGTGTAACCTACCCTCACAGTTACAGATATAGTTAAGGTGACCTACCCTTGCGCTGCAGCTGGGTATCCAGATACTGCACCAGGTCCGTCAGCTGGGGCGCGCGGCGGCGGTTGCAGCTCTTCTCCTCCACCACCAGCACGATGTCGGCGGTGTTGACCTTGCGGGTGTCGGTGATGCGGGTCTGCTCGCCCTCCGTGAACACGGAACCGTCGGGCTTCTGGCAAGTCACTGAGAAAAAATATCAAGACATCTTTAGTTACAATCTTGAACGTACAAGTGTTGAACGTACGTCTCTCGCACGTCACTGGGGAAAATCAAGGCGTCTTTAGTTAAAATCTAAAGACAAGCCTAGAGAGTTTTAGTCTCTGGCACGTCGCTTGTGGAAAACATCAAGGCGTCCTAAGTTACAATCGTAAAGACTTTTAGAATCTTAAAAACTTTTACAATCATAACACTGCGTAATCAGCAGTGTTGTGACAAGTCGCCGGAGAAAAATGAAGACATTTTGGTTATGCCAGAGGGAGACATTGCCACTGTAAAAAATGATAGCATCGTACGATCCTCAGTCAACCATCGATCGAAGGCAGGGTTTTGGCATGCCTTTATTCAAATCCTTTGCTAGGAACACCAAAACACGGGGCTTAACAGTACTAAATAAGGGCGACATGACCTTTTGCATTCGCTGGGCAAAAAATATAAGAAAACCACATACGACGCTACCGAAAATCTTCTTGAAACTTCTTTTGATAATAGTACCCAAATAGGGGCTCGGTGTTACTAACAAGGGGTTCAGCGGTATTACACAAGAAAGAATTGACCTACCGCACTTGCTGGGCATGTTGATGGACACGCCGGCCTGGCGACACTGCTCGATGTAGGCGGCGGTGACGTTACAGGGCAGGGTGTCGGGGCGAATGCTGTTCTGGTTATCGCACACGTCAGATTTGCACATGTCGTGGTACGGAGTCACGTCAACCTGGGGGGGGGGGGGGGGGAGGGGGAGGGGACAGGTAAATACAGGTGAGCACAGGTGAGTACAGGTATGAGCAGGTATGTGGTTGTCGCACACGTCAGACTTGCACATGTCGTGGTACGGGGTCACGTCAACCTGGAGGCAGGTACATACAGGTGAGCACAGGTACTTACAGGTGGTCACGGGTGATGACAGGTGGGTACAGGTACGTGCACGTACCGGTAGGTATGTGGTTCTCACATCCGCCAGGCATCACCCTTCGAGAGGAAACAGCTAAGATACCTAACTATACCATTTTACATGACATTGTGCAATACGTTTAACCACCGTGAAGAATCTCAGAATAAACGATTCATCCATTACCTCACTGAGTCACTCACTCATTTATTCTTTTAGCTTCTTGACAGTAGCCTCCGAGAGATCTAATTCATTCATTCATTCATTCATCCATTCGTTCGTTTGTTCATTTATCATCCATTCTTTTGTTCATTCAGTTCTTACATTCTGATACGTACAATAATGAATCAGCGCCTTAGAGATCTTTCATTCATTCGTTCCCACATTCATT
Source organism: Branchiostoma floridae (assembly GCF_000003815.2). NCBI lineage: Eukaryota > Metazoa > Chordata > Leptocardii > Amphioxiformes > Branchiostomatidae > Branchiostoma > Branchiostoma floridae. The sequence continues at coordinate 19,843,760 of NC_049993.1, forward strand.
CACTCATTCAGGTTTAAGATTTCTATACGTACGATGTTGAAGCAGCGCCTGAGAGGGGAGCTCTGATCCTTGAACATCTTTCCGCAGATGCCCTCTGCGCGGCTGTCCTGGAGCCCTGGTGCGCATGCGCTGGCCTTGTTCCTGCTCCTGCGGCACGACTTGCTCACGTCCCAGCTGTTGGTGAACTGCAGCAGGTCCTGGGGACGAGAAGGATGACACGTCAGAGGTGGCACATGGGAACGAGAATGAAAGGTTAGAGATTGTTCAGGGCTATAAAAATGAAAGGTTAGAGATTGTTCAGGGCTATAAAACCTCTTTGTTATAAAAGTCAGTTGATCATGGAAAAATAAGGTCAGCACTTTAACCCATTGGGTATTTGAACAGTTGGCTGGGTAAGTGCCTTGTAAGTTGTATCATAAAAAACATGAACAATGCGAGATGATGTAGTGACTAGTAATCCTAAAGATGCATTACAATTTTTGCGGCCCGTTTTTTTGTCTTACACAAAAGAATGAACAACTATGACAAATAAAATAAGATAACCAATGACCGAACCAATGTTTTTGAATCTAAAACCAAGAACTCATGGCATTATCTTTTTACCCTTAGATAATTTGTTCTCATCGTACTTTTCATTACAAGGAGACTTACGAAACTCTACGGTCCTTGAGGCGCCTTACCTGTGTCTTGGTGCCGTCGGAAGTGGTGAACTCGTCGTTCTTCTCGTTGTTGTAGATGCCGAACAGGCCGGCGGTCTTGCCGAAGTACCAGCCGGACACCTGCACGTTGCAGAGGTCATGGGTCAGGTCACAGGTCACGGCCACGCCGTTGGAGTTGGTGACGACGATCCTCTGTCCGTCGCGCCTGATGACGGTGTTCTTGTCCTGCAGGGGCAGCTCGGTGTCCTGGTTCTCGCGCTTCATCTGGCGAGGGGGAGGGGGGCAACGTGTTAGTAAAACATTGACATCATCATCAGACAATACCGAGCGTTAAAGTCAGGATCTACAAGTTTCCTATCTATTTCGTCAGGGCTAGCGTCCTCAACTTTGTACTTGCATTGTCAACTCCAAAAAGAAAGGAAGAAAAAAATGATCGCAGTTTCATAGAGTTAACTATAAAAATAAGTATATTTTTTTCTTGTATGTAGTACTGCAACCCGCACAACAGTTATGTCATGGTGCCTCATGCATATCCTGCCTTTAACTCATTTATTTGTCACTTTCTGTCAGAGACTCCTGTCAAAGACTGCGGAACTGCATCCATACGTAGACCTGTTCATTGATCAATCAAATCTATCTACTCGTTTAACTGCATTCACATGCATATCTATCTATATCTATCTGTATACCCATTACTTAATTACTCCATCTATAAATTAACAGAAACTCACCACGCCGGATGGGAAGATCTCGTAGGTCTTCTCGTCGATGACAACGACCAGAGACTTCTTCTGCAGGCTGGAGCCGGAGTGGTAGTTCAACACCACGCTGAAGTTCCCGTCGATCATGTCGCGGGCCAGCACGTAGCTGCAGTCCCCGCCGAACTCGAAGTGCTTCTTGTCGAAGGTGAGGAAATGCTGCTTGCCGGAGATCAGGGCGTCAGCTGGGGAGGGAGCATGTAAACGTAGGTTAGATCATTGACATTGAACCATCAAGTTCATCAGCAGACATGTACACGTAGCTACAGTCTCAGCCAAACTCGAAGTGCTTCTTGTCGAAGGTGAGGAAATGCTGCTTGCCGGAGATCAGGGCGTCAGCTGGGGAGGGAGAGTTAAACATAGGTCAGATGACTCAGATCATTGAACCATCATGTCTGTCAGCAGCCATGTATCTGAAGTCCACACCGAACTCGAAGTGCTTCTTGTCGATCGAAAGTCAGGAAGTCCTCCAGGAAGAAGCATGGAAAGGTAGGGAAAGATAAAAACATTCATAACAAACACATTAGGACCCACTCATGGAACCGGGACGGGTGATGCTACCAACTTCCAACCACCTCAGAGGCATAGCGTAAGCTACTCATCAACATGAGCTGAGCAATCGGGACCTCAGTTGTTCTGAAGAGAGGGCGAACCAAAAATTTCATTTCTCGGAATGAAGGAATCGAAACATACCCATGAAATGAGGGACCATGTTGCTGCTTGAGGGCTTGTAGCAGTAGATAGTATTCCAGATGGAATTGTTTATTTATTTGTTTGTTTGTTTATTTGTTTGTTTATTTTAAGGTTTGAGAAAATGAACCGAGACGTACCCATGAAAGGAGGGACCATGTTGCTGCTTGAGGGCTTGTAGCGGTAGATGGTGTCCCAGATGGAGTAGTTTGTTTGTTTGTTTATCTTAAGGTTTGAGAAAATGAACCGAGGCGTACCCATGAAAGGAGGAACCATGTTGCTGCTGGAAGGCTTGTAGCGGTAGACGGTGTCCCAGATAGAGTAGTTCTGCATGGGCTTGATCTGGTTCTCCCACATGTCCACCATCTGGGCGTACGGCTTCGGCATCGACTCAAAGCTGCAGAGACAAGGTTCAAATAAAGACAGGTGTTAGACATGCTGCATGCATGCAGGCTGACTGACTCCCTCTTCTAGCACCATCTTCCATTGATTGAAAGCTGCCGAGGCAATGTTCAAACGTATAAGTCTGGCTCTAGTGAAATAAGAGAAATGTTTTTGTTTTTCACTGGCCGTGGTTCTACTACGGGTGCAAACAGAATCTTGACCTGAGACAAAATGTTACTGTCACTTTTTGACAGAAAGGAGCGATCACTTCTAGTTTGAAAGCGTACGAGTATCCAGAGATAAGTCAGCTCCCTTACTCTGCAACAGAACTTTGACTTCAAACAAATGTTACAATGATATCGCTTTTGGACAGACAGGATGATTTTTTCTAGTTTGAATGCGTATCCAGAGAAATAAGACAGTATGGCCCAAGGTCCCTTACCTGTGCCACTTGAAGGGCAGGTGCAGGTCGGCGGCGATGCGTCCCTGGACCAGGTTGAGCTGGTGGATCTTAGTCTTCATCATGGGCAGGGGCAGGACTCCCATGGACCTCTGCATGTTCTTCTTCATCTGACTCATCACCTCGGCACCGACCTGGCGGATGTACAAGATCTAGTTAGTACTTGTGTATGGGGTACAAAAGTACACATGCATGTTTGTATGGCCTTTTACGCTAGAGGAAGAACTCTTCTGGGCCTTTGCTAGTTCTTAGTCTTGTGACACATCATTTTGGTACCTGTAGGACGTACAAGATCCACAGTTGGTACCATTACATAGGTACAAAAGTATGTATGATTGGCCGCAGTGCAAGGTTCTAAGAGCCACTCAAATGTTTTGGGTTACTGTACTGGATTCTGATTGTGATTGATCCTGCAGCAGGATATGCCGATCAAGGATTGGAACACATAGCCACATGCGATCCTGCAGAGGAGGACAATCTTTCAAAGGATCTTCGAAAGCGAAGCCTTATAAGAAACAGCCGTCATCACACTAGTACTGTAACAGTAGAAGCCAGTTAATTGCACACCGGATAATCGCACACTTCTGTTAATTGCACGATACCCAAATCTCATGATGTGCGGTCCAGCTTAATAACTTCGCTTTGTTGCAATATTCGGATAATTGCACGAAATACACTGGCAAATGGGGTGTGCAATTAAGCGGCTTCCACTGTATACAAAAAAAAAGTTTTTTCGTACCTCCTTGGCGATGCTCTTCATGACGTGCATGGACTTCTGGACCTCGTTCCTGTCGAGCATCTCGCGCTGGCTGTCGGTCAGGGAGGAGCGCAGGCTGTAGGACATGTCCGCCATCTTGTCGTCCCACCTTCCGTACAGGTCGGACATCACGTTCTGCTCGATGTAGGTCTTCAGGTCTTCCATGGGCTCTGCAGTAACAGATGTGTTCGTGATTTATTAAAATCGCTATTTTAGCGTCACTTTATCATCATTCAAGCATTATTCTAGCACTGTTCTTGATTGATTTTAGCGCCATTCTGGCGCATCATTCTAGAGTCACTCTAGCATCACGGGTTTTCCGTCTGCTCTGATATGACACTGTCATATGAAGAATGTTTGTTAGCACGTTTCTTTAATCTGTATGCACATAGGAAGAGACTTCCATCTCAGACTCTAATTGCATGCTGGTAGTTGGGACGTTTTTTTCTTCAAACATCTGAGATTAACATGCAAAGTAAACTGGTGCGACGTAAAGACTTGACTTACTCATGATCTTCTCCATGGCGCTCCTGTATGTCTGCCTGACGGTGTCGGCGGCGGTGTTCAGGGCGGACATCAGCCTCTTGGAGACTCCGGACATGCCGTACTCTCTCCTCAGCTGCTCCAGGGTGGGGGCGGGGGTGCTCTTACGGTCGCCGAGAATAGCAGGGCGCAGGACCTGCAGGAAGCTAAGGGAAGTAACAGTTTCTTTAGTAGACTGTTCATGAGAGTTACGCTGTTGAGTTTGTTCAGTTTATTGTGATACCCTTTAGCTCATTGAGCTTGCAGGACTCATTAAAAAACACACACAGTATATACAAGTAGATGGACAGATATCATATACTCAATACCATGTTGTTGATAACAATATATGAATTCACATTTATAACACACGCCAAATAACAGGTGAGCACTGACGAATAACAATGGATGCTACCTGAAATGTCTGACCGTTTCCAAAATCATATCCAGTTGCATGAGTAAATGCTTTTTGGTGTATTCTAAGGTATAACATTCATCGACATTTCATCAAGAACAGTTTTTATATATCAGGAATATATCGAGCAATCGGGTCTTCTTTTCTAAAGACGACTAGAGTACTGGCGACCATGTCGTGGTCAGAGCAGTAACTCTTCTTTTGTTGGAACACGCCTTCCCTACAATAGTAATAACGGTAGTTCACCTTTATCCGTGGGGCAACCTATATCCGTTGTTTCTAAAAAATAAGGGTATTTAGGGATATCAAGTCAACGGACGATAGTTTCAAATTGCATTTTTTTTCAAATGTTAAAGTTTGTAACAACTATCCGCCGAATTAATATCCAAAAATGCCCTGTTTTTTAGAACAACGGATATAGGTTACCCCACGGATAAAGGTGAACTACCGTTACGTACACGACACGGATTACTTACCCCTGGAAGTAAGTTCCGGTGCAGCCGTAGTTCCTGGAGCTAGACATCCACTCCTGGGTCTCCTTGTCGAAAGCCTTCTTGAAGTTGTCGACAACCATGAAATGCTGCTGCATGAACCTGGCGATGAGATCGTTCAGATGCTCCTAAGGGAGAAAAAATGGCAATATTGTTGGTCACAGGAACTTTTAACATTGATCCACATGTGTACACACATTCAAGTACCTAGAATAGAAAAGTCATAGATATACCAATACAAATGCTATCAACTGTTCGTGAGGCAGCAAGATAACCACTTACACCTGTCAAGACGGACACTTGATCATTTGTTTGATTTGGTTTAGAATAGATTAGCTTGAAGGTGATTTACAAAAGAGAATGATCAAAAGTGACCAAATTACAAATTGTATGTTACTTTCGCCTAGTTGATTGGGTGTGACTATACAATTTATAATTTTTGTTAAGTCCCGTCTTAGAACTTAAAATCTCACAATAGCCTGATAATCACAAAGGTTGTATAACTATCCTTTTTTCTATTTGCTTTTTTTTGGGGGGACAGACGAGGTCAATGCGGCACTGCACTCACGTTAATAACCTATATCAACAGCGCCACATACATAGTACAGACAGAAGATAAAGACAGTCTTTTTTCCTCTATCGTGTTGCTTAGAATGTTTTTTGATATACCAATAAAAAATGCTATCAACTATTTGTATGGCAGCATAATAACCACTTACACCAGTCAAGACCGACACTAGAACATTTGTTTGATCTGGTTGAACCGTTTAGAACAGATTATCTTGAGGGTGATTTATAAACCAAACTGACCAAAAATGACTCAAAGTTGTATTGATTTATGTTGTATTTGCCCAGGTAACCTTTAAGTGTCGAGATGTGTTACCTGTCTTGACGATCTAGAAGGTTCGTTAAGTCGTGTCTGGACGCTTTTGATGGTGCCAAAAGTGTGATAAAAATGGCGTTAAATTGTTGGTTTTCTTACCTCGACGATCTCGGGAGTCTTGGGGTTGTAGTAGATCTTACTGGCCATGATCTCGGGGGTGATCAGGCGGAGGACCACCTCGACGAAGGTCTCGGTGCGCTGATCGGCCTCGGAGTTGTAGATCTCCATGGAAACGGCGGTCTCGTTGACGTACTTCAAGACGATGTCCAAAGTCTCCTCCTTGGAGTCTGAAATGGCGAGGGATCATGATGGTGAGACTTTGGTGGTAGCTTTGGTCAATGTGCAGTACTGCTTACAACACCGCTCGTGCTAAAATAGTACGTCTAAAACTGCAACGACCATTCATAACTATGAGGTATATTGATGTATCTGTGATCGTGAAAGCTTGAAAACACAGGTTTTGGTTGAACAAAAAAGGCGTTTAAGGCTACATTAAAACGTACATAAGCATTGCGTGAAATGTGTATTTTTCAACACCTTAACTTCAAAAACAAGCTTTTTCAGTGACAAGTATCAGCTCTACTGAGAAACACAATCGTATGTTGTATCCTTTCTTGTTCCTCGGATACGTGCAAGTTACGGGAAAACCACTTAAGTGTGCTTCTATCATTGGAAGAAAGAAAGTCACTTACTGACGGTGTGTCCGTTCCTGAACACAATCTTCTTCTGTTCGGGGAAGATCTGCGTCTTGAAGAACAGGGCGTCGCCAAGGCTGCTGGTTCCGCGCATGAAGTAAGTCTTGGACTGGCTGTCCTCGTCCATGCGCATCTCGAAGGTGTAGCCACGGCCCAGGACTGGGGAGTCGAACTGGAAAGAAAAGTAGAAATTTTGACCGTTTAGTTTGTGCGTGAAAACAAGCAAGAGCTTGAATGTCAGTACTACGTGTAGTCCTAAATAAATCGAAGAAATCAAACCCCTCAAATAGCTGAGATTAGACCTTGTTTCCCTTTTGATCTATCTATGAATATCACGTTCCTTCTTTGTTAAGTACGATTATGCTTTACTTTGTAGGCAATAAGCCCTCGGGCATGAATTTGGCAATAAAGATAATAAATGTGGAAATATAACAACCAAAACGTGAAAAAAGGTGAAGTTTTAACGTCAGCACTACGTCTTGTCATGAATAAATGCTGACATTGATAACCGACCACCACCACAACAACGGCCACAATGTGATTTACCTTGGCCTCGAACAGGTTGGCCTCGTGGTCCACGTGGAAGTTGAGGGTCCATGGCTCCTTGTTGTTGGTCCACCTCAAAGCGACGTCGGTCTTGCGCGCAGCCAGAGTGACGGTGGTGTCCAGGCTGGTGATGGGCTGATCGACGTGGCGGATAGCGAAGCCCACGTTGCTCTTCATGGCCCTGTGTCCGCCCTCGTTCTTCCAGTAGGTGGCCATGACCAGCTCGTTCCGGGGGTTGTTGTCGTAGCGGTACTTCAGCTGGGAGCTCAGAACCTCCCCCTTGCGGCTGTTCATGGAATGGTCACCCTCGAGACTGTACACCTGAAAGGGAAGGTATGTTTGGTTTTATCATCATCATCATCATGTTTGGCTTGTTGGTATGAAACACAAAGAGGCGGGATATTTCGCAGGTGAGACAGGATCAAAACTGCTGACCAATCACTTTAGAACGTAAACTTGTGACCAATTGCTGACGTCACGAATCCGCAAGCTAAGATCACGTGTTAATAGGATCGCGCTTCTGTAACTCTCGCGAGTTTATGTTCTGAATTGATTGCTGACTTTCACCAGTGTATACCTCTGTGCTGGAAGACCCGAATGTCATTTCATATCTGACATGGGACCTTGTCCTTATAGGTGACCCCTATAACTATGGTTAAAAATAACTCTTATTGAAAACAACCATAGAAGAACAAAATTGTGACCCCTCTACCTTGTTTAAAATGTCATGGAAAACATCACCTTAAGAAAGACCTGAAGATGAGTACATACCTGACGTGGGGTCTTGTCCTTGAACTCGACGCCGGTGTAGTGCTCCACGGAGTCGCGGCGCCACTTGAGCTGCTGGGTGAGCTCGATGTCCTGGCTCAGCTGGCCGAAGCAGGTCACGGGCACCTGGAACGGGTGCTCCAGACGCAGAACCTGCAACGGGTTTCACTATGATTTAGACTATGATTTAGATTATGATTTAGACTATGATTTGGACTATAATCATGATTTTGACTATGATTTAGATTATGATTTAGACTATGATTTGGACTATAATTATGATTTTGACTATGATTTAGATTATGATTTAGACTATGATTTGGACTATAATTATGATTTTGACTATGATTTAGATTATGATTTAAACTATGATTTGGACTATGATTATGATTATGACTCGACTATGATTTCGACATGATTATGACTCGAGTATGATTTCGACGACGATGTTGACTATGATTTGGACAAACGTTAATTTCGACTATGACTAGGCTTCGGATTTGAACGACGAATTGGGTCATGATTCGAACTTGATGTTGACTATCATTTGTTTTATCACAATTTTTTTTCGTTATTATCAATGATTAATGATCATTAATAATCAATATTGTATGCTGATTTTCTGTAACAGTATGTACGTATACGTGGCTTGTCTTATTTCATTTTCAACACAGGTTCCCACTGCAAAGAAGTGTCAACCATGGTAATCATGGATAAAAACGACAGTAATAAATAAAAGTAATAACTCACGATCTCGTGGTCCTGCTGGCGGTTGTTGCTCCTGTCGCGGTAGGTCCCCTGGACGGACATCTTCTGGCCGTCCCACTCAAAGTCAACCTGGGCACACAAACATTGAGATTAACATGAAAGTTCATCAGTGTTGGTACCATCCGTAATGAAGTACTTCAATATAAAATAGAGATTATTGCAACAACATTTGTACTAACATTTATTGCAACAAAACATACATGGATTTTGTGCAACGAAGTGAAATGGTAAATACTTTTAAAAAGGCGATAATGGTGTTGTTAACAGCAACAACACAAAAACGAGAAAGCATTTCATCGTCGCCGTCCTGGTGGTTAAATCTGACAAAAAGGTAATGGGAATCAACTCAAGACAGACCTTGGATCCCCTCTTGGGCTGTCCCTTCTTCTCGGTCTCGACCTGGCCCTGCAGGGTCATCTTCTTGGGGGAGTAGTCGAAGGGGTGCTCCAGGTTGGTGTAGACCCAGTGCTTGTTCATCTGGCGGTCGCTCTGGTCCACGTAGCCGTACCCGCCGGTCATGGTGTTGGTCTCGTCCCAGGTGGCGGTCCACTTGTAGTCCAGGTTCTTCAGCTGGGGTATGAAGAATTCAGACCTTTATTGTAACTTTGTAGCTGGCTAAGAACAGCAACAGGTAACAGTAAACTAGAGCTAAGGAAACACTGAATAAGTGTTGGTCTCGTCCCAGGTGGCGGTCCACTTGTAGTTCAGGTTCTTCAGCTAGGGTATAATGAATACAGACCCTTATTGTAGATTTGTACTAGCATACTCCAACTGGCTAATTACAGCTAAAGAAAGCTAAACGTAAAATAGAGCTAATAACAATACACTGAATAGGTGTTGGTATCGTCCCAGATGTTTGTCAACTTGTAGTCCAGGTTCTTCAGCTAGGGGTAGAAGGAATTCAGATCTTCATTGCAACTTTGTACTCTAACTGGCTAAGCTTGTAGTAGTATAATGAAATACAGTTACAGTAGAACAAGCATCAACCAAAACAACCATTGAATATAATTTTGATTATAATAATAACAATAACTTAATTGCACAACAATTGTACAGGGTACAAAGCATGGCATCTACTGATGCATAACTTTTCCTCATAAGTTTTATGAGGCTAATCTACTTGATACAAGGGTGCGTGCATGGATGAAAATGGTCTTTACAATCATTGGAGGGAATTTTAGTGTCTAGACATTCTTTAGTATATTTTCCTATGTATACCATTCAGGGGTTCTCACGTGTCATAATGTATTCAAATTTGCTATCAAAGTTCATTGAGGTAAATATATAAGTGATAAAATTGCACAAGATGTGATGACGCACTGCTACCATGACCACATAAACAGCTGACGTACTTGGTTGTTGAGTGTAAAATTGTACAAGAACTGATGACGTACTGATACCATGAACACATAAAGATCTGACGTACCTGGTTGTTGAGTGTGTCCTGCTGGTACTGGTCAGAGAACTTGAGCTTGTTGAAGGTGTTGGTGAAGGGCTGACTGATGGTGTAGGAGGAGTCGTAACGGTAGGTGTTACCCAGGGTCTTGTTGTTGAAGTTAACCTACAGCAAGATGAATAATAAATTTATCTATTAGCTTCATCTGTTCAAAAGCTTGGCAATTCAGAGCGAGAATTGGGCTGTACAGCTAGCCTCAATAGCAGGCTCTCCGGGCCTTTCTTTTGTCCTTTTTTTTTTGCTCATAATAAATTGGCCATTTTTTTTGTAGAGGGGACGGGTCGGCGGCACAAACGACCCAGTACAAAAAGAAATGGCCAGCTTAAGTGTATACTGAGCAAAAAAAGACGAAAAACGGCCCAGTCAGAGCCTGCAATGGAGACGACTGTACAGCCACCACAGAACTCACGCAACCGAACCAACACAGCTGAATGATTATGGATGACAAAGCGGTCAACTGACGGTCGAAAAACATTTTTTTTTTACATACGCTTGACGTCATCCTTGTCAAATACATCCAGTAGATTTATACTTGCGCCGTGCATCGCCTAAGCAACCACGTGCACTGCCATATTGACTCTGTGTAGGTCGTCCGGGAAGGCTAACGTCACATTTCCACATCAGGGCCCGGCCGGGCTATTAGTAGAGACGAAAAATAGAAATGTAGCCTCTTACCTCGAGCTTGACGCCGTCCTTCTTGTCCCAGTTGGTGTTGAAGGTGGCCTGCACGGTGCGGTAGGTCTGCTTCAGGTCGTAGGAGATGTCCATGTCGCGGAAGGGCACGTAGGAGGAGAAGGGGTGGCGGAAGGACAGGGAGCCCTCCACGGTCCTCTCGCCGTCCTGCATCTTGTCCTCGTGCTCGATGTCGAAGGAGATCTGAAGGAGACATTTTTGTTTATGTTTAATTTTCTGTCGGTACATGCTACTTTCTCTGCTTAGCACTCAGCATTCGGGAAAGAGCATAGAAGTTGAACACACACCACTACCAGTGGACTAGCCCCCTGCTGTAGTGATTGCGTTGTGTGGCCCAGGGGGTATTGAAACGGAGATGGGCGCCGCCCTATGCGCCACCAGGCGCGGGAAGGACTTTAACTAACTAACTTACTAATTTTCTGTCTACCAGTCGAGTTAGTTTCGTTCTTTTCATTTCATCTAATTATATCTATTTAGCATAAGCTGACTCTAGGAAGAATAAGTGTTAAGTTCCAGCAACACAAACATCCATTGTCATATTATCCAATTCCTACAATTTCAAACTACCTAAGCTAGAAACAAACTCCAAAAAGCGAGCCTTTCTCGTCGGAAAATCTGTACTTTGTACTCCTCTGCTCTGTGGAACACGCTACCGCCTATCTTTGACCACTCTTTCAAAATTAAAAAAGGCAATCGACCATTTGTTCGCAAGCTTTTGATAGTTATTATGTTTTTGTCCGTACATTTTTGTGAGTCTCTTTTGATCTGTAGGACGAATGCTTGTATGCGTGAATTTGATTACTGTCTCGAACCCTGGTAGACTAGCCCCGATGGGTTTGAGGGTATCGCAATAAAGGAAGAAACAAACAAAAAAACAAATAAATTAACAAGCAAACGGACCTGCTGGCGGCCGTACGTGTCGATCCTGATGACCGGCAGGTTGACCTTGACGTTGTGCGTGTATCCGGAAGAAGTCCTCTGGAAGTCGCGGCTCATCTCCAGCTTCTTGACCTTGTCACAGGTGACCTTGACGGACTGGGTCACGCCGACCCTGTACTTGACCTCGTGGGACAGCTCAATGAGGGTCTCGGTGGGGATGTCGGTGCTCCAGGGCTGGTTGACGCGGATGGTCAGCTTGCCGGCTCCGTCTATCTTCAGCTCCGTCTCGAAAGTCATCCCGCTGTACTTCAGGTCCATGCTGACCTCACGGGTCGCCTGTGTGAATGAATGGATGAATCAATATAATGTATGGCAACAACTAGTAACAATTCCTATGGGACTATCCAAATAATGTTTAAAGATATCAACTCACATATGTGGGTATAGGAGTTGGGCATGATAGCAGTACCTGCGAGCAGCGCAAATCCCACTTCTGACACCAGGTTTAGTGGGATTTTGCAAACTTTAACTGCTGATCAGTGGAATATTTGTGCTTGCGTCGTGTTTACAAGTTGTATCTTCAGTTTTGTTTCTTACATTTCATTTTATTGTTCCTGTATTGTACAGCCTCCAGGAAGAATAGTTGAACGATATGTAGTTTTGAAGTTGATGTTTATTGCATATTCATGCCCAATTGTGGCTAAATCCATAAGTTTGGTACATAGGGAGTGAACGGAAAGCTATACATATACTACAGTTTACATGCTTCTTCTCTCGTCTCAAAACATGCGTAGACGAGCTTACAGAGTTTTTCCAGTATATCGTAGTTAGGTGAAGACATAATGTATTTGAATAGATCTTCCTTCGTTAGGTGTGCATATTTTCATCTATATGTGTAGCTTTAGCGAATGCATTTCGCAGATCTTTGCACAGTGAACACTCTAGGACAAAGTGTACTTCGTTCGTATAACGTTATCACTAATGGATATCCAAATAAAACAACCATACATGAGTGGTCTTGTCCAGTCCGAAGCGTCCGCCGGCCTCGATGCGGCTGGGCAGGAAGTCGAAGGGATGGTCCAGAGTGGCGGAGGCGGTGCAGACGACGTTCTTGCCCTCGGCGGTCCACTTCAGGGACTTGACCATGTTGATCTGGGTCTTGCCGTCCCACTGCATGAAGGAATGATTTTATTACACACCAATTGCATCGGTGACAATGTATGGCAATGTACAGATAACATAATGCAAAGCAAATAGTTTCACTTGATATAATAGTAGTTCACTTGACATAGCTTACTAGCTTAGAATCTAGTAACAATATTTTCAACGATTCTAACTACAATATTACTAGTTTATAGGCCAGTTTGAGCTTCTCAGGAATAAACAAAGGTTCAAAAGAACGAACAAACAAACAAACCTTCATGGTGAAGGTGCTGTCGTAGGGAGTGGCCTCGCTGCTATCGGCGATCCAGTCCAGAACGACGTCCTCGAAAGGAAGGCCCAACTTGTGGGAGAAGGTGAAGCGGAGCTCGTGGTGCCCGGCGGTCTCCTCGGGAAGGGGTCCGTCATAGGTAGTCTGCATGTCGATCAGCTTCTCTCCGGCGCTCTTCAGCTCGGTGGTGATCTTAGTGGGGAACTGGCTGGACTTCTCCAGCTGGACTAGGACTTTGCCGTCGCTCTTCTTCATGAAGAAGTCAAAGGGCTGCACCATGTCGTACGACACGGTGTAGAGGTCGTGCTTCTTGGTCTGGGAGTGGCGCACCAGCTTGTTCAGCACCATCTGCTCGCCGTCCCAGCTCATGGTGTACCTGAACGAAAGAGTGAATGAATGAATGAACGAACGAATGAATGAATGAATGAATGAATAAATAAATAAATAAATTGATTGTACAACATAGCAACCCATTGGCCGAATTTTATAGTACATTACAACCAAAGAGTGCTAACATTTCCCATCGTCTCTTACATAATGATTGTATAACGGCTGAGATTAAACATCTTAGCATCAAAATGAGCTAATCCACATCATCATTGAACCATATCCAAGGGTATTTTACAGCATAAGAAGACAAAATAGAATAAGGAGACATTCTCCTCAGAATGAAAGACACCGTGCTACCATTCCGTAGCACAAACAAGAACAAACAGTAATTTAATTCTTTACCTGCTATCGTACAGCCTCTCATCGTTGCTGTCGATGGTCCAGTCGACGGAGGAGACCTTGGGGATGACGACATCCCACGGGTGGTTCATGGTGAAGTGCAGCTCGTGGTGCCCCTCGAAGGCGTTGGGAAGAGGACCCTCGTAGGTGATCTTGGTGTTCATGTTCTTCTTGCTGGCCTCCTCGTCGACGTAGTCGAAGTCGAAGGAGAACTCCTGGGGGAAGAGGTCCTGGTTGAGGACCAGACGCGTGGTGGAGTCGTGGTTGGGCATGTACACGTTGTAGGGCTGGTCGACCTTCTCGGTGAAAGTGTAGACGTCGTTGCCGTTCTCCATGGTGTGGGCCATCTTCCTGACCAGGTGGTACTGCTTGCGACCGTCCCAGGTCATGCTGATGTCTTCCATGTAGTTGAGAGGATCGTTACGCTCGATGATGGCGTCCATCCTGTACTCCTGAGGGGCCACGTCGATGAGATGGGTGTACACACAGTGCAGCTCGTGATTGACAGCGTCCCCGTTGAAGTTGACCTGCGTCTTGAAGAACTTGCCGCTGTACTTCAGCTCCAGGGTGGTCTGGTAGTCGATCTGGTCGCCCATCTTCATCTCGTTCTTGTTGGTGAGCTCGATCTTGACCGGCACGCCCAGCTCTTGCATCTCGGGAATGCCGTGCAGGAGGGTGAAGTCCATGCCGACGTTGAAGCTTCCGTCCCTGGAGACGGTGTTGTCGCTCTTCCCCTCGAGGGAGGCGGTCCAGCGCTTGCTCTTTGAGGAGAACTCCAGCTTGCCCTCGCCGCTCATGCCGTTCTTCTCGGCGTGGAAGTCCACCTGCATGTCCTTGGGGATCACTTCCAGGTCAAAGGAGTGGTCGGTCTTGATGGTGACGTCGTGGGTCCAGTCGTAACCGAGCTTGCCCTTGTAGGTGACGTCCAGGGTTACGTCGGAGCTGCCGTAGGTAACCTCGGTCTTAAATGCAACGTCCTCCAGGCTCTTGGGGTCGACATTGACGTAGATCTTGCTGAAGGTGGCGAGGGGGGCGTCAGGGATGCTGTGGGTACCGGTGAGGGTCAGCTCGCGACGGACGTAGCCGGTGTGGTGACGGTGCATCTTGTACTCCGACTCCAGGGTCATCTTCTGGGTCTCGTGCATGGTGAACTCGACCTTGCCGTTCAAGAGGTCTTCCTCGTACTTGCCCATCCAGGAGACGCTCATCTGGCGGGGGATGGGGATGTACTCGGGCAGCTTCAGGCCGTGGCGGAACTCCAGAGAGGAGTCGCTCTGCGCGCTATACTTGGAAAAGATCTTGGTCTCGCTGTTGAACTCCAGGGTGATCGGCTGGGTGTCGTCCACCTTGCAATCCAGCTTGAAGTGGCCCTTGAAACTCCCCTTGTCCTCGCTCAGACCGGTGATCTCCACCTTCTTGGGCATCTTGAGACCCTCGCAGATGTCGCAGTCGTACGGCTGCTCCACCTTCAGCTCCATCTTCCTCTCGGGAATGCTCAGCCTGGAGCTGACCACGGTCTTGTACAGCTGGTTGGTCTTGTCGGCGCCCTTGTGCTCGAAGGAGACCTCGCCGCCGTACACCTTGAAGGGGGTGTAGAAAATGTCGGCGTTCACGTCCATCTGCCTGCTCTTGCTGCCCTGCTTCTGGGAACCGCCGATGTTGATGACGTGGCGCTGCTGCCTGCTCTTGCCGGTTTGCCGGTTTGCCGTTTGAATGAATGCCTGGTTTAAAAGCGCCAAACAAGACATGTACATATCATTGCAGCCATACAAGGCTCAGAATTGGTGTATGATACATAATACATTTGTAAACTAAAACTTCATTGAGATTCGTTCAACAATGATACATTAAAAGATAGTGTGCTATTTT
This sequence comes from Branchiostoma floridae, assembly GCF_000003815.2. NCBI lineage: Eukaryota > Metazoa > Chordata > Leptocardii > Amphioxiformes > Branchiostomatidae > Branchiostoma > Branchiostoma floridae. Next base: position 19,859,614 of record NC_049993.1, read on the forward strand.
TGAATCTGGATGATCTGCATGAAACTGTGCGTAGTTATCCTTCTTACGTAGTTCCCTGCCATAAACACTTCCCCGTTTCGGGGGTAACCAGCCAACAGTGGAGACTTAGCTAGACACAGACAATGCAAATTTCAAACAAAGACTACGGCGTTTCAGGTACAGGGAAGTAAGTGACAGCTGTTCTAAGGCTCTGTCGTAGCCGGCATAGTGTCTATCTAGAATTGTCTACCTGGTTGTCGAAGGAACCGTGGAGCTCCACGCCCATCCACAGCTTCTTCTCGTCGGTCCACTGGGTATCCATGGAGACGGACTTCTTCATCTCGCCGTTGTCGAGGACGAAGTCGTTCTTGATCTCCATCATGGGCATCTTAAGATGCAGGTTGGTCTCGTGTTTGTCCACCTGATAGAAGACACAAGACATGTTTTATTTGAAACCACAATGTTGCCACTAAATTAAAGCTAATGCACAATCGATGATTTAAAAGAAATTTCTGATTGTTGTGCAATATTGTGTAAGCGGTATGACCGAATCTGAAACTTAGAATAGTATACGTAAGACAGAAAATATACATAACTATCATATGTGGATACTGGCATAAAACTAGTAACTGGAAATAATTATCACTAAGTCGACTTCGATACGGTATACAATAAAGTAGGTACCAGTTAGTTTTGGCAGTGTGGCAGTTCAATTCTTTCTTTCTTCTTCAAATTTCCAACAATACAATACACGTGGGTCACAGGCAGCAATTGCTTTCTTTCTTTCTTTCTTTCTTTCTTTCTTTCTTTCTTTCTTTCTTTCTTTCTTTCTTTCTTTCTTTCTTTCTTTCTTTAGTTAGTTTTGAGTTCTGGCAGTGAAGTTTTTTTTTCGTTCTTTCTTTCTGTATCTCTTTCTTTCTTTCTTTCTTTAGGTTTTTTACCTGGTTGGTGTAGACGAGATCCACGGAGGAGAGAGAGGTCTGGATGGTCTCCAGCTCGCCGTGCACGGTGAAGCCGTTGTACTTCTGCTGGAAGTCGCTAGCGGCGCGGAAGAGGGTCTGCTCGTCGCTGTTGGGGACGAAGACGCGGATGCTGCCCTCCTTCTTATCCTCGTGCCACTTCAGGGTCTTGTCGACCTGCCACTGGGCGCCCTGCAGGGGACATGACAAAGGTTACATTTTAATCGGCAACACAGTATCCATTATCCATGATAAGTAGCAACATGTAACTAGCGCTGTGCCATTTGAGGCAATACAATTAGCCACGCAAGAGCGACAACTTTGTACTATGATAGGTAATGTATCAGACTAGGCGCCCTGCAAATGGACCCCTACCATTGTTTTTACACATTGTCAACCAGTCAATCTCACCTACATATAGCGGCAAGAAGCAGAACTCCAGTTAGAAGCTTTGAGGAAGATACCTGACAGGCATCTAAACGTCAGCTAAGGTGAGAGAAACTGGTTGTGTAAAAGAAAACTCCTATATCCAGTAGATAACTCCCTACCTGCTCGAGCTGGATGGTGCTGACGGCCTTGTACTCCATGGAGGACAGCTCCTCGATATCCTCGGCGAAGCGCATGCGAGTCATGGGGGTGAAGAGGGTCAGGCCTCCTCCCATCTTCATCAGATTGTTGTTGTTCTCGGTGTCGTTCTTGTAGGTGATCTGGACAAGCACGGGCTCCTTATCCTGGTGGAGAAAACGGGTTCACTTTTTATAATACGTTTATGAAGGTTAGACATCCAGGTATCAATATTCATCTCATTGATCTGGACAAGCACGGGCTCATTTCCTGGTGAAAAAGCTGCAGGCTCATTTTCCTGGTGGAAAAAGCTGCAGCAAAACCTTAACTTAGCATCCAACATGTACTTTGACCATTTACCGACCATAAGAAGAAAACGTTCAAATTTTGATTTTCGATTGTTACAAAAACGCATTACTAGTCTAAGGCTGAAGAAACTCACGACTGAAGTTTGTATTGTTATCATGAAGTTGAAGATGCCACACTGGTAGGTAGTATGCAGTTAAGTTCAAGCATATAAGATCCTAATTTGTGTTGTCAGTACTGGTTGCAGAAATGAATGTAGATTTAAGTGCTTCTATCGACAGGATTTGTTTTCTTTTCAGGAAAAGAGTTGCATCGAGCAAAGCGTAAGAAATAAATGAAA
>NC_049993.1:19862117-19876680 GCF_000003815.2 Branchiostoma floridae
TCAGCGTAGAGCATGTTAGATTAGGGTAGAATAGAGTAGAATATAGTAAACTAGGCTAGGGTAGCATAGGGTAAGCTCGGGTAGAGTAGGGTAGGGTAGGGTAGGGTACGGTAGAGTAGGGTAGATAGAGTGGAGTGGAGCAGAGTAGAGTAGTAGTAGGGTAGGGTAAGGTAGGGTAGTGTAGGGTAGGGTAGGGTAGGGTAGGGTAGGGTAGGGTAGGGTAGGGTAGGGTAGGGTAGGGTAGGGTAGGGTAGGGTAGGGTAGGGTAGGGTAGGGTAGGGTAGGGTAGGGTAGGTAGAGTAGAGTAGAGTAGAGTAGTAGTAGAGTAGGGTAGGGTAGGGTAGGGTAGGGTAGAGTAGAGTAGAGTAGAGTAGAGTAGAGTAGAGTAGAGTAGAGTAGAGTAGAGTAGAACAGAATGGAGTAGAATCGAATATGATATAATAGAACAGAACAGAATAGAATAGAATAGAATAGAGTAGAATAACGTAGAATAGAAAAGGATGCTCTACCTGTCGGATCCGTCAGTGAGCATGTTGGAGAGGATGAGACGCTTCATGTTGCTCTCACGGAAAGCGTTCATTCCGTAGTCGAACTGCATGTTGGACTTGGCCATGGTCTCGGTGTTCTCGTGGTTGATGGAGATCTACGCGAAAGAACACGAGATTTTGTAATAAGCTGAGGACGTAGTGTGATCACAAGAACTATCTGTGATTCAGATGTACCCCAAGGGAGCATAATAGGCCCAACCTCACAAATAAGATGTTTTTATTAACGAAAGTGTCACATCTAGAGATACATGTACTTGCATTGTACTATCTTTGTTGACACTAATTGGCACTTTATCAGTCATCACAGCAGCCTACTGTCGTACGTGTACCCCAAGGGAGCATACTGTGTCCACGAGTGATCAAAATAAACAGGCATCACTACAGTACATCAGTGATGGGTGATGTGTTCGTGCAACAAAGGTTATCACTACGGTACGATAAGCTGCAATTTACGGCTTTGAGTCAACAGTTAACTAGTCGAATGATGATCAAACTATCGAAAGGATCATTATTGTATCGAAAACTCACCTTGTGGTGGAAGTCGGGGAAGCAAGAGAACTTGAAGTCATGAGAAGCGACGAACTTCATTAGGGACTCAGTGCGCAGGTCACGCAGCCTGAAAACAAAGAGAAACAACAATGTTATCACGAAGGGCTACAATAATGCAAACAGACGGCAAATTATATCAAACATGCTTTCAAAGCAGATCACTGTGGTAAAAAAAGCCTCCGTCACACTATGCCAATCTTCACACTGTAACCGAATATTGAAAAGTGGCCACGATGAGAACAAAACCCTTCGCCAAACGTCAAAGAACAAAGAGGATCGGATAACAACTCAGCAACTGTATAGACCACTATATGGTACCAAAATTCATCCATTTGCTTGAGTAGATGTCCTTGCGTTTTTTTATACCTTAATGCCTTAGCGTCACATGGGTGACTAAACTTTATCGACGGAACAACTCTCAGCCCGTTTATATCTTACTTAACCAAACATGCCCCACCTCTGGTTCAGCTGGATGGTCTCCTTCTTCTGGCCGAACAGAGAGTACTCGGCCTTCAGCACGTGCGTGAACACCTTGTCCTTCCCCTGCAGGTCAGCCTCCAGGGAGGCGTCGATGATCTCGGGGTACTTCATCTGTGGTTACGGAGGGAAACAGGTGTTCGTTATCATCGGCATGGAGGAAGGAGGGAGAGAGGAAAGAAAAGAAGAATGGAAGGGAAGCAAAAACGAAGGAAGGAGAAAAAGAAAGAAAGAAAGAAAGAAAGAAAGAAAGAAAGAAAGAAAGAAAGAAAGAAAGAAAGAAAGAAAGAAAGAAAGGAAAGGAGAAAGAGAGAAAGAAACTTATAAAGTAAGAAAGAAGAACAGGAAGATAGAAAAGAAGAAGGAATGAAAAGACGTATATCTACCGCAAAATGAAGACAGATGTCACACCACGAACAAATATAGATTTTTATTACATCTCTACGTCACAATTGGGATCCTAAGACGACTTAAGACGCCAGACACAAGACTACAGAATGATGTAAGCCTCACCTGCATGTCCAGAGAGTAAGCCTTCTTGTCGTCCTTGAGAGTCTTCTCCATGGAGGTAGCGAAGACGATGTCGTCATCCTTGATGCCCTGCAAGGTGAGGGTAAGCTCGGCCTTCCTGTCCTGCTCGTAGCCGACCACGCCGTTAGCGGTGATGGTCTTCATCTGGGGGACCTGGGCATGGAACAACATGGGCATGGTACAGGCTACTCTTTCCAAAAGCTACGGTCTCCAAGAGGCCATTAAAAAGATATGCACAGTACTCTTTGGGACAAAGAATATAATTTGGTACAGTTTCTTTCCATAAAAGACGTCCAGTTTTGTACAGGCATGTCAAGCATTCAATCTCAATCAATTTCTCTAAGAAGAAATGCGGGTGGATTCTTCTTCTTCTTCTGGCATCAGGAGTTCACAGGATAAGTTTGGCTCATTGTGATGCGAGACGTATCCCTGATAAGTCGACGACGTTTGGCTTCGGTAGGGATTCATGGAAGGGTTACCATGTACTAGTTGTTTGTTAGTTGTGAATGGTAATTCTCTCACCTTGATCTCCAGACTGGGCATGTAGCGCCAGTTGCCCTGCAGCTCTTCCACCATCATCTCCCCCTTCAGGTTGTACTGGTCGGTCCCGTCCATGGTCAGGTCAAGGTTCACGGACTTGGTCTCGGCCTGGTCGTTGTAGTTTCCTGTGTGCAAAGGAGTACAATATATTTTTTCACACGGAGCAGATCTCAGTACTTGTGTCTTTGTTGCGAACAATTCTCGTCTTCGATGACAACTAAGTTAGCGGTGAGATGTTGCCATGTTCTAGCCAGGTGGTAAAGCATTGCCCTGTCCTTATGTCGTTACTAGTGACATATCTCAAATTTTGATGATCAGGTTTTTTACCCTAACTAATAGACTAAGTGTTCTTGATGAAAGATAGATTGGAGTGGAGACAACTTTCAAGTGTTCTTACCGTTGAAGTTGATGGTCTTCTTGGGGTGCGTCATGGAGAGCTCCACGGCCTTGCCGGCGATGTTGAGCCCGGCGTTCAGCTCCATCTTGCGGTCCACGCGGGAGCCGGGGGTGTCCAGCAGGAAGTGCACGGAGTAGGTGTTCTCCTTCTTACCGTTCACGCGAGACTGCGCGAGGGAAAACGGGATTAGCGTAACTAGATGGCGTTACTTAGGACCAGTACAATAACGTTAGCCAGTGCCAGGCTCCGTGGTGAGGATAATGATTCTTCTGGCCGCCCGACTCCCCTGTCGCACTATTGACTCTATTTGTCCAATTTCTACAATTAGACCACCGAACCACGGAGCCTGGTAAAATAACGTGTATATTACAGTCTTGCTTTACATTCAGAAATTTCTGTGTCTTTCTGTACAATTTTGAACGCAGGAGTTAAAATGTTTCAGTTCTAGTCTGTTTTTTTTTTTAAATTTCGTAGTAGCTTTACCATGCTATTGTGGAGGCAATTGCAAAAGAACAACGTCAGTCACAATGTTCTTACTCGCTGTCTTTGATGAAGAAAGCAACTCATCGGGAAGCCCACGATTATATAGCAGTGGGGTTCAAGCGCCGCCAAACTGGCCATGCCAAACGGTGTGACCTTTGTGGTTAGCGGCGTTGGGCTTGTGAGCTGCGAGTCTGGAGACTGTTTCTACTCGCCTCTTACAATAGTACTTGAGAGGATGATCATGATTTCGACAAGTAAAGAGATAATGAAAGAAGACCGCTTACAGGCTTGATGTTGTAGCGGGCCTCCATGACGTAGGAGTCCAGACCGGGGTCGGCCTTGTTCAGGGTGACGGAGGCGCTCATGGGCCCGGTCAGGGGCATGTAGGGGGTCTCGTCTTCAAGTCTAGGGAGGAAATAGAAGATACACGAAACATTAAAGCCTAGTTGTGTGTTCGCGAGTGTAACAGTGCATGCAATAGATTCTTGTACTGGTTGTTAATCATTGGTCGTCAGTATATTACATATGATACAGGATTGAGTAACAGGTGACAAACTTCGAATTCTGTTTAACACAATATGGGAACGGTCCATACTTTAACACAGTTTCTCTTAGATTGCTCAAAATGCCATGGTCATAAGCTAGTCAACTGTATCAGGCATTACTGGGGTTGGAGAGAGATATGTCACAGATGTGTGCTGTGCTTGTACATGTACAGATTATGATAGAGAGACGTGTACCTCGGGTTATAGATAGATATGTGCAGGAGTAAAGCAGAGACAACTGTACCTAAGGCTGGGGTACTGGTATAGGTACATATGTGTACGAGTAAAGAAGAGACTTCTGTACCTGGGGTTGGGGTACTGGACCTCCCCGCACATCTGCAGCCCGAAGGTCTCGATGCCCCAGGTGCCGGTGCAGGTGCTCTCATCCACACGGTCAGCCTCCACTCCGCGCACCTCCTCCTCCTGGTCCTGGTTAATCAGGAACAGCTTGGACCTGCGGGAGGACAAATGTTAGCGTTCTCTTTATGTAGTATCTAGCTTATCAAGCTGTTCGTTTTAGATATGTGGTAATACAGAATATTTCACCTAAAGTGAATCTAATGACCAGCCTCAACCTGTTTTTCAGAAAACATCAGCTATCTTTCTCTGCTCAATTTTTTTATGAGCATGGAATTCTATGAAGACTAATGCAGCAACAATATTTGTAAAATCTGAGGATATCTCAGTATGTAAAGTCCAAGGCTTCCTTCTAAGCTTTCCTTAGTGGACTGAATAGTAATGTACTAATTTCAAAAATGCAATTCAAGATTGTGTTACGTTTCCTGTGAACTGAATGCGCCAACCTTAGTGCATAAACTGCCGGCTGTCAAAGATGCAAGTTAGAAAACGTAACATTCTTTTCTCTGCTTGGAGATAAGCCTTTGTAAGAAGAGTTGGTGATCACGTGACTTACTGGACGTTGACGATCTCCATCTTGTCACGTGGCATGTTGAGCTTGACCTCCAGGTCGCTGCCCTTCTTGAGGATGACCTTGCCGTCGGCGAAGGTGGAGGAGTGGAGGGTGGTGACCATCTTCATCCCGCAGCGGGCCACGTGCGCGTCGATACCCATCTCGCTGGAGATCTCCACGGCGGCGCTGGGAAGGGAAGGAAAGATCGTTGTGAAAACCCTGCTGTACACATATACAGTACATTTGAAGCATGATGTCGCGATGGGCAAAAGCAGCCTCCAATAGAAACATACTGTGTGACCGCTCACTTTTTAGTGAAATCGCTTTTGGGAAGAGCAGTGTAACATTCGGAAAAGTGTCTTGCTCGTCGCACACGCGCGTACACTTGCAAAGTTAGACAATGTTATGATCTTTCCTGTCACCATCCATACCACTAAGATAACATGGGAAATTTGGCTAGTCTCTCAGTCAAAACGGTTATTCATGTCTAATTACTGAAAAGTACCTCGAAGTGAGCACTAAAAATGGCACGTCCTGTACCTTGATATACATGGACACAACAATGTATTCATCACCTTTACAATATTGCAGAACGCCTTAACTGGGCATGACCTGCCCCTCGATGTGCATGCCGCGCAGGCTGAAGCCCATGTTGCGTACGTCCACTGGTGTCATTACTGATCTGTACATGGTGTCAGCGGTGGGATCTGACTATAAACCTTTGCCACAGCCTTACCTGGGCATGACCTGTCCCTCGATGTGCATGCTGCGCGGGCTGAAGCCCATGTTGCGCACGTCCATCTTGCCGGAGACCTTGACGTGAGTGGTGGCGGTCCCGTTTATGGCGAGGCGGAGCGGCAGACCGGTGCTGGTGGGGATGGTGTGGGTGGAGTCCAGGAACATCGTGCTCTTGTCACCTGCGGGAACAACAGAAAACGTTACAGGCAGTGTTAAAAACCTAGTATAAAAGAAAGTACGGTTCTCAGTGGCAAATGTTGAGAGGTACATATTGAATACACCAAATCCGTGTGTTTTGTAGTCGCTGCATTGTACACATATATAACTTTATTGCACAACAATTGTACGAGGTACAAAGTATGGCATCTACATAACTACAGTGGTATAACACATATAACGTAGTCAAACTCCATTCGTATAGCTTTGCAAGATGATTGTGTTCCCGACTATAAGTCAGTTTTACTTTAAATGTCCAATTGCCCTTAGCTACTCTAGATCTATTCCAAAAAAAAAGGAAACCATTGTCACATCTATATAAGCAATGAGTAATTCAGTTTGAATCGATGCATTCCAAGATTTGGGCTTTCCCAGAGCTAAATTATGACGTGGAAGTCATGTCGCTGATTACTTGTTGAATCTTTACGTTTGCAAGAGCGCTCAAAAACATTAGTTTTCACCAACACTTAAACTCTATTTTCTTTTCTCTAACAATTTTCTCATTGGCCTAATAGTCCTGCTGCTTAGCCTGCTTCATGCTCATCTCCATGACGTCATGCCTTTGTTTTGATGACAGCACGAACACATACTATGAGCTTGCTTGAGTGTGTTGTCTTGTAAATTTTGCAGTAAAAGAAAATTACTGACCTCATAGTCCTGCTGCTTGGCGAGCTTCATCATGATCTCCATGACGTTCCAGCCCTGCTTCTGCGCCTTGACGTCCAGACCCTTGAAGTCTCCGTACATCACCTCGTCTCCGTACATGCGCACGTAGTAGGAGCCCTCGGGCTGGTTCTCCTGCTTAGCGTTGAACTAGGAGGGAGAAGAAGAAAGATGTGTTATGGTCAAGTTTGAACTTAGACCTTGCGTCTTCCAAGTAGGTGTTTATTCTACGCCTAGTCCCCGTACATGCGCACGTAGTAGTAGCCCTTGGGAATGTCCTCCTGCTTAGCGTTAGACAGCGGAGGGATAATAAAATGTGTCATGGTCCAGTCTTAACTTAGACCATGTTTTCCATAGTAACTCCTCTAGTTTTCAATTCTTATCTACATTTCTCAGTACTTGGCATTAAACTGGAGGGGGGTGGGTTAAAAGGTATATGTGTCTGCCAGTCGAGAGCATCGATATCGCTTCGTTCTTCCTTTAATATTTGTCTAGGAAGACCCCCTCCTTCGTTGTCTGTCTAGTCTGCCTAGTCTACATTTCCTACTACTGTATATTGTCTACTAAAATGTCTTACATATGTGGTAACATAAAAGACTTAAGTCTTAAGAAATGTACCTTGCGGTGGACCTCCTCCAGTTTGTTCTCCTTCAAGACGGAGCGCTTCTCCTTGGTCTTCAGCAGGTGCAAGACGTTGTTCTCGGGGAAGTAGCCCTGGTGGCCGAAGAAAGACTCGGCCAGGTAGCTCATGCCCTCGATACGGCCTCCAATCTGCGTGGTAAGATAAAGAGTATATATTTGTAACATGATCTGTCTTTACATACTTACACGGGCTCTGGGCTTTGAGTAATCTTGTGGTCTATTGTATTTCCAAGGAAATTGGAAGAATTGGATGAAAATCACGGACAGAAGCGTTGCTTGCCACCGCAGGTTACTTCTTCCGTCCATAGCTAGTATGTGATGCTGACTGTAAACAAAGCTAGCAGCTGTATGGAAATGCGAGTTGCCGTACGGCATGTTTATCTTCTGATTGTTTGAAGAGCAAAATTCTAACGTTTATTACTAGTTTTGAGCACAAGAAGACCCCACATCCAACATGTGTTATACCAAGATTGTATCGTCCATTGCTAGTTTTGGATGTACCGAACAACTGAGTTGACGGTAAGAAAACGTCATCTGACCTCCAGCATGTTCATCTCTGTGCCGAAGACGATGGCGGTGAGGTTGATGTATAAGCCTTTAATCTGCTGTATACAAGTTATTAAAGCTCACTGCTAGTTTTGGATGTACCGAACAACTGAGTTGACTGTAAGAAAAGTCAGCTAACCTCCAGCATGTTCATCTCGGTGCCGAAGACGATGGCGGTGAGGTTAAGACGGGCGCTGCGGGGCAGGAAGGAGGTGTCGGAGAACAGCACGTCGGCCTGGGCCTCGCCGCCCATGTTCCAGCGCTCTGTAACAGCAACAGGGGTTAGACAACAGTGACCCTAGTCCTCAAAGAAACCCTAACCCCAGTCCTAACCCCTACCCCCTAAACCTTAACCCTTACCCGAAGTCTGGGCCTAGTCCATATGCTCCAACACTCTATATAACAACAGGGTAGCTCACAGATAACACTAACACTAACACTAACACTAACTGTAACCCAGATCGTAATGATGATGAAACAGGTTCACTACAAACATCACCAACCATTTGGCCACCGAGAACAAGATTCCCTTTTCACAAAAACATGCGTACTCCTTTTGGTCTAAAAAATAGCTGGTTTACGCTTTAGTTTGCAATTCCGAAAACCTGTACGTTACCAAATCAGAGGCTTTGCCTACTTCGGCAGCTGTAGTTGTATGTTACGATGGAAATGGAGAACAAATCTTAGCCTGTACCTAGGTATTCATGAAAGCAACTGGCTCTAACTAACAAAAAAGAGAGACACAAATATCGCTCACCGGAGAAGACGGATCCCTCCCAGGCGGAGGAGAACTTCCTCTTGTCTCCGGTGAACTTCTTCTCCAGCTCGGAGTTGCGCAGGATATCGTTCACGGTGTTGTGCCACTCATCGTCGCGCTTCAGAACCTGCTGGAGGTGGGACCACACGTAGGAACCGACTGTACGGGACAGGGAACAGAACGTTAGTTACGATTGATATCTCACTGCCAGGGGCTCATTGGGTCTCCTTCCCGAGAGCTTGTGGCCATTCACCTCTTACGCTTTCTTAGAGTCCCTCTTACGAGCTAATAGTATAGTAGTTTGGTAACCAGAATTGATGTCTTTAAGAATCGTTGTAGTCACATGTAGATGAAGGCTTTCGTTAGAGAGCTTTGTACAACCACTAGAGAAATATCTATAAGACGTATACGTAGATGCGACACACGTCATTCGATGTAACACCGACTGATTCGTTGTGCCTGCTTTACCACCTTTACCACCGCCTTCGTGAACAGGTCTTCGCGGCAATGTTGCCGACGCAACGCACTTTCACACAGGACTGAAGACTAGACTGCGTCTTAGATAGCCAGAATTTCATGATGAAAGACAGTGACGTACCCTGAGAAGACTCCTCGGAGTCCATGGCGCGCTTGACGATCTGGAAGAAGTCGTGAGACGGGCAGAGCGCGGCCTGGATGTAGGCGGCGATACGGACCTCACTGTCCTCCGCCTTGTTCAGGAAGGTGTTGGTCAAGGCAGTGCGCTGTGTAAGGAACGATTCAAGAAAGTCAGTAAGACGTTTGCATTATCAAGTCAATAATTAACGTGTTGGTCAGGGCGGTGCGCTGTTTAAGGAACGATTCAAGAAAGTCGGTAAGACGTTTGCTTTCTTATGTCAATTATCAACGTGTTGGTAGCGCTGTTTCAGGAAGGATTCAAGAAAAGACTTTCGCATTGTCAAGTGAATCGTTAAGGTAAGGGCGATGCGCTGTTAAAGGAATGATTAAAGGGAATCTTCATGCAGTGTAAGTTAGAATGCAATAACACACCTTGTGAATAGATATTCTGACAATGTTTGTTCTTAGATTTTTGGCATGTGTTTTACGTTTGCTGAGATACAAGTAGGTGACTGTGTAAATCGAGTGTCTTCTGTGGTTGCTTTCAGTTTTAAGGGATTCAAAACTGGAGCTGCTCAACATCGTTGACATACTGTATCTGAATTAGATTCTGCTGTCCTTACAATTTCTAGGCAAACACGTTTCCATCATTAATAGTTTACAAGACTGTTCCGTGTCTTTACTACGTGTTAACTGTTTTCTAAATGTTCACGAGACCAGCTACTCACGCTGACGGAGCAGGGCAGGCGGCGGAAGGCCTCCATGGCGGCGCGGCGGACGGGGATGGGGTTGGCCTCGGTCAGCACGCACTGGGACAGCGTGGGGGCGGCGGACACGGCCTGGCCGGCGTTACCGATGGCCTTCAGGGACATCATCATCTGGGGAGGACGGAGAAACAGGCAGTTGTGATACATGTTTTATTAAGACTTCTTAAGACTAACTATAAAATAGAATAGACAGTCATGATACATATGTTAACTTCGTTAGACTTACTATGATTCATGAACCTGTGACTTCAGACACAAGACATAACTGGCCATTAAGTCTTAAACCGTTGTGACTGCTGTTCTTATCACAACGCATCCAAGAAGTTCTTATCAACAGTTCTGTTTATGAGTTTTTATGTTTTTTAATCTTTGTGTTCTGCTTATTAGTTTGTTTTCCTTCTCTTTGCATGAATTCTTAGAGAATGACGCAGTGATTGTAAGTAGTTTGATCTAAAAATAATCGGATTTATCTGCCGTCTACTTTGTTCAATGAAGCAAACATATTTCCATCTATTCGTTTACTCATTCATTCAGGCTGTCGTTCATTCCCTTACTCATTTATCCATTCATTCACGAATTCTTACCTTCTCCTCCTCCCTGTCGGAGAAAGTGTGGCAGCGCTCTCCCAGGTTCCTCTCGAACACGGCCAGCGCGTTCCGGATCTCGGGGCGCTGCGCGCAGTCGGACTCGGCCTGGCAGTACTTGTGGATCAGGGCGGACAGGGACAGGAAGGCGGAGCGGCGGACCTCGCGACCCTCACACAGGGGCTACGGAGAAAACAACGATATTAGTAAACGGGACGGGAGGCGCCATAGGTTACTCGGCCTGGCAGTACTTGTGGATCAGGGCGGACAGGGACAGGAAAGTGGAGCGGCGGACCTCACGACCTTCACACAGGGGCTGCGGAGAAAACAACATTAGTAAACGGGACGGGAGGCGCCATAGGTTACTCGGCCTGGCAGTACTTGTGGATCAGGGCGGACAGGGACAGGAAGGCGGAGCGGCGGACCTCACGACCTTCACACAGGGGCTGCGGAGAAAACAACGATATTAGTAAACGGGACGGGAGGCGCCATAGGTTACTCGGCCTGGCAGTACTTGTGGATCAGGGCGGACAGGGACAGGAAGGCGGAGCGGCGGACCTCACGACCTTCACACAGGGGCTGCGGAGAAAACAACGATATTAGTAAACGGGACGGGAGGCGCCATAGGTTACTCGGCCTGGCAGTACTTGTGGATCAGGGCGGACAGGGACAGGTAGGCGGAGCGGCGGACCTCGCGACCTTCACACAGGGGCTACGGAGGAGAAACAGACATTAGTGAACATGTGAACGGGACGGGAGGCGCCACAGGTTACTCGGCATGGCAGTACTTGTGGATCAGGGCGGACAGGGACACATTACAAAGGACTGTGTATTAGGCCCCAACATCTCCAACCAGGACCTTCTAGAAGCTAGCGAGAAGGCCGTGGCCTGACTGCAGTACTGGCACGGAACGATATGATGATGAGGGCGGACAGGGACAGGAAAGCGGAGCGGCGGACCTCGCGGCCTTCACACAGGGGCTAAAAGGAGGAGGAAAACATCACTAGTAAACGAGACGGGAGGCGATACAGTCTTCCAGGCACATGGCAAATGCAATGGAAAAGTAGGCAGAGCGGCTATATGCTAGGGAGTGAAAACAAACATCACGGTTAACACATAAACGGGACGAAAGGCAACACAGGCTTTCAGGCATCTCGGCCCTCTCTTCTTAAAAAAAAAATCTTTGAATATGCAGCAATTGTCATTCTAGAATGAAAGCGTACTTCTATGCCATGTGTTAAATACCAGTGTTCTACATTTCTTTACCATCACTATCAGGGTATGCGAAAAAAGTACCTGAAGTTCCGCGATCATCTGCGGGGTGGGGTTCTTGGCGAAGACCTGAGAGGCCAGCCAGGCGTCGGCCTGCTCGCCGGTCACCTCGCCCTTCATGATGTACTCCTTCACCAGGCGCGCGGACGCCTCGTTGTGCACCAGGGGGATGGCGTCCATGGCGAACTTCCTACGGAAAGGCAAACGAAAATTTTCGTCAGAAAAGTGATTCACTGGTTTAAATTAAGCGTTCAAGACGAACTTTTTAAAGTGGTCCCAGCCCTCCCGCAGGTCGGATCACCCTCTGGCCTTCGGCCGTCGGGCGATCAGGCTTCCCGCGGTCGGGCTGGTACTTTGGGCGATACGGAATACACCGTGTTGTATTCTATATGAATAGAAAGAAAATACATTTAAAATTTGCATCCATCTTTAACCCATCAAAATGGCGGAGGTTACATTTGAGTCACGTGAGTGTTAAACCCCTACGTCATACGTACTTCATCTTTTCGGGGTCGCTGTTGCAGATTCCCTCAGCCCTGGCGACAGTTTCTAACATTATAACTTTGCATCTATCTTTAACCCATCAAAATGGCGGAGGTAACATTTGAGTCACGTGAGTGTTAAAGCCCTACGTCATACGTACTTCATCTTCTCGGGGTCGGTGTTGCAGATGCCCTCAGCCCTGGCGACGTACTGTTTTTACTTTTAGCATGAGAACTTTGCATGTATGTTTAACCACCAACATGGGTAATGACGTCATGGTCACGTGAGTGCAAAATCCCTAGGTCATACGTACTTCATCTTCTCGGGGTCGCTGTTGCAGATGCCCTCAGCCCTGGCGACGGCGGAGCGCATCTCCTGCACGTTCAGGTCGCGCATCTGGTACACCAGGCGGCTGAAGAGTGCCGGGGTCTCGGGGCGCACTCCCTCGGCGGTCTGGGCGCACAGGTCCCGCAGGGTCTGCTCCACGCGCCCGCTGGCGGACTCGGAGTCCTTAGAGTCGTGCTGGAAGCGCAGGTCGGAGCGGGTGAAGCCCAGACCGGACACTGGGGAGGGAAGGGTGTACAGATTAGCCAATTTGTCATCACAACGATGAAAAAGACTCAGAAACAAGATAACAACTTAGAGATACTATAAAAGGTAGCTATAAGTTATAACTAGTCCAGTAGCCTTTTTGAGACCGTAGGGTTGTTACTCCGGTATGTCTAGGGCACAGTCTTGGGAGGAGGATTCCATCTCTCTCCTTCTACTGCCTTTTATCTCACCAACCGTAGTGGAGTAATAAAACAGAAGTCGTGTTAAGCCAGAAATGCCAGGATTTAAACCTGTGACCCCTTGATCTCGAGTCCAACGTTACAACTTAGACATAAGACATTGTGATGAGATTTAGGGTGAGAGAAGAGAGAAAAGGCCTTAAGAAAAACTTACGGAGAGAAGACTTGGTGCGTGGCCTCTGCGGGGTCAGCTGCAGTGTCTGTGTGCTGCGCACGGTGGCGCCGTTCTGCCCGTGAGAGAAGGGCCTCAGCAGATGACGCTCTGTACACGTCACAGACTCGATGACGCTGTTGCTGTCGATAGTGTGTGTGCATTCCTGGTTGCTGTCCAAAATGTGGGGGCGCTCCTGGAATAAAAACAGGAAAAAAAACGTTTTTAAAACTTTGATGTATCCGATTTCTCGACAGGTCATTTTGCACTGAGGACGGGGGCCGGTACCGACTTTCTGGAGCCTTTGCAGTCACGTGTCTCTAAGGCCACGTGACCTAAGGATTGGGGCATTCTCATCGACGAAGGCTGAAGCGACAGCCGAAACTCTGCCTGGTCTGATATCTTCAGTGTGAACTTATCTTATTGTGGCAGAATGTTAGCCTGACTCCTAGTCTCATACATGAGGCCATCTAACCATATTTGCATGTCATGTTATATCACTACAGAGCGTACTGTCTGTTTGCTGTAAAAATTGTCCTATAGTACGGCAGAACTTATTACTTGCTCTAGAAGTTAGCCTATAAATAGGTATAATGATACAGAACTTACCGTGTGCTTGCTGTAGAAGTTAGCCTATAATACTACAGAACTTAATGTGTGCTTAATGTTAATGTAGAAGTTGGCCTACAACACTACCGAACTTACCGTCTGCTGGCTGTAGAAGTTGGCGCGGATGCCGGTCTCGCTGCCGAGGCGACGGTCGGAGCAGCGCTGGAAGGTGCGGGTGCGCTTGTACTGGGTGGTCAGGCCGCGCTCGTCAACGGGCTCGTACTGGACATCGCAGGCGCCGGTAACGTCGGTCTGGGCAGGGAAGGAAGTTTAGGCAACGTTAGTGTGGTACATGTTTCAGCGCTGGAAGGTACGGGTGCGCTTGTACTGGGTGCTGAGGCCGCGCTCGTCCACGGGTTCGTACTGAACATCGCAGGCGCCGGTAACGTCGGTCTGGAGAGGGAAGGAAGTTTAGGCTACGTTAGTGTGGCACGTTTGTGAGCGAAGGTTGTGCAAAAAGTCGGAGCAGCGCTGGAAGGTGCGGGTGCGCTTGTACTGGGTGCTGAGGCCGCGCTCGTCTACGGGCTCGTACTGAACATCGCAGGCGCCGGTAACGTCGGTCTGGGCAGGGAAGGAAGTTTAGGCTACGTTAGGGTAGTACACATTTGAGCGAAGGTTGCGCGAAAGCCGCAGACGCTGGTTACCTCGTCTTGAGATCACGAGGGAAAACGGGAGAGTTTGAGGACTGTATAAATCCTTTGTTCAAAGACCTACAATGTACCTATCTGATTGTCTCCAAGCAGACCCTACCCGTAGGTCCATGTGCG
>NC_049993.1:19876780-19889945 GCF_000003815.2 Branchiostoma floridae
AAATAGTATCAAAGCTGGCAAGGCACCAGGTGCCCGTTTGCACTCCCTTAGCCGGCTATCTCCCTTTGGCCGGCTATACCTCCTTTGCCAGCTTTGATATTGTTTCCAAGGCACCGTAGGGTCTGCTTGGAGACTACCTATCTGACGAGGAAAATCAAAATTTTTTTGATGGACACTGGCATGTGACAATGTTGCAACCACAGCGCGCGCACATAGACGAGGTGTGAATACAGACTAAGCAGAGGTTCGGCTCTGGCTGTTTTGGACGTATTTTGAGACGTTTTTGTCGGGGTTTCTATTTTGTACCGTTTCCCGTTTTCTATCATGGTTTGGGCGCGGACATGATAGAAAACGGTACAAAATAGAAACCCCGACAAAAGGCGCCTAACAATACGTAAAAAATGTCGGAGCTGAACCTCTGCTTGGAGAGTATCAAAGGTATGAAGTTACTACTGTAATCTACCTCTACATTGGAGAATACATTGTCATGAAAGAAAGACCATATAAGCTCATCAGTCTTATCTCACAACGAGTGTAATCTATCTTCTTTCCAGGTTCAGGGTCTCAGGGCGACTTGTTTATAATCATAAGTGAGTTTGTGGAAGAAATCGGCGCTTTGTTCTCAATCAAAAGTTAGATTTCTTTTGATTGTTTTGTATGTCTTTCAAGTGGTAAACTTTGATTTGTGACACCATCATTTAACTGACCTTTCGAACGACTAAAAGAACGCTTCAAACCGGGCTTAAGCTACCGTATATCTGCTTGGTGGCCAACGGTCTGGTGGTTTATAACCCATGCAACGTGAGGCCTTCCCATGTGCGACACCTCTTATGTTAATCTACTTCAACATTGGAGAATACATTGTCATGAAAGAAAGACCAGGTAAGCTCAACAGTCTCATCTCACAAGGAGCTAAATCTTTATCTTCTTCTCCACTCTTGTTTTAGGTTCAGGGTCTCTGACGACTCGTTGTCATAAATGAATTCGTAGAAGAAATTGACGCTTCATTTTCAAGGTAAAGTTAATCATTTTTTTTTTCTTCTTCTTCTCGATTGTTCTGTGTATGCCTTTTGAGTGGCAACCTTTTCTGCGTGACGTCTACCTTGATTGACGTCGACCAAAAGGACCGGGCTTAAGCTACATATCTGCTTTGTGGTCTAGTGGTTTATAACCAATGCAACGTGAGAGCTTCACACGTGCCTAGCCCGACCCTAACCCTGCCTTGTTACAGCCACGTGTCATACACAGCTGACAGAAAATCGATCTCTCAAAGCTTCTGAGCTAAGGTTTGTTTGCCAATCTTTGCAGCCCAAGACATTGCAATCTTACGTCTTAACGATTTGTCTTAGGTTTCTTTCGTCGTTGTATGCTTAATTTGAGCATAATTGACCAGTGGAAAACGTTTAACGAGTTGTTGAGATTGTACGTTTTTACTGACTCTACAAGGGTCCATTTTATAATCACCTTTTCTTATCGGCGTTTTCTTTGAGGGAAGATAAAGGTTCTTGTCTTAACCTTTGTCCTTTTGTCAAGCAGATAAAAACTTGCTAACACTTCTGTGTGGCGTTTTCGCTGACCGAAATTCCTCTGTTGTCAGGGCAAAAATGATGACCAACCACCCGAATGTGTGAGTAGCAAACAACGTAGTCATCGATAACTTACTTATTTGTTCCAATTCTGATGATTAAAAGGATTTGAGGTTTGGACAGCAAACCTGACGATCGATACTGTGAGTATTTGTTCGGCTAGGCGTCGGTTTTTGATGACTAAGTCTTTTTGCAGCAGCCAAAGTTCGCTGGTTATGTCCACACAATGTTATACAAATGGTTAACTAGAAAAATAGCTACTTATAAAATTCGGAAAATTTTGGAGGGACTTAAGAAAAAAAACATCTCACAAGTAGTAGCGGAAAATTAAGGGTAAAACTTTTTAAAAAGGAATTCTGGGATCGAACGTTTATACACAACATTAGGGTAAGTGTATGATAATACTAAAAGCAAAGACAAAAGAGCTACAAACTTTTCCAATGTCTCTTTTGAAAGTTTAGATTCAGAGCGACTTAAACCGTGCAGTATTCAAATCATTGGGCAAAGTCACCGCAACATTAGTTACGGAAAATCTTGCCTTAATTAAAGTGAAGCAAAGGTTACTCCATCCAATCACTACAAAGGTCATCCTCACTAATTAGAACAGACGTTCCTCGGAACACGTCAGGCTGTCCCCCACGCGGACAATGCCATTCTACCGTAGCCATGGTTACAATCATCTGATTGGATAAGCTAACCTCAAAGGCCATCTGGGACAAATGTGCCCGAACACGTTTTTTTCTACCGTCCGCCACCTTTGTTTGCCGACCTTGTGTGCTGTCGCCAAGGACACTATCTGCCGTGTGGTCAGTTGATGGACCGGAGTTGGCAAAAGGTCAGATGAGCAATCTCAGTTTGGTACTGTGATTGCGCAATCTGGAAGCAATTGTTCTTTTGTCTTTGTCTTTCCGCACATAAAAGTTACATGAGGTCAAGGATATACCGCATACTGCTTAAGGACACTGTTAGGGATGTCTGAACCAAAAACGATTTGACCAGAAAACCACAGAGTTTGACAAGTTTGGCAGTCTTCAGTCTACCAGAGTTGAACTCTGACTGACTGCTAGCGCTATGTCCCAAAATGTGGGTCATTTTCCATGAGGAAGGCCAAAGTCTGATAGTGCATGGCTATTTCGGTGTGTGTTGCTAACGTTAGAGACTTAGAGAAACTTTGTGTATTGAGAAACGTATATTAAACGTATATCACATAAAACTTCCGTCCCATTGATATTAACTATCCACTCACACAAACAAACAAGTAAACAACAAACAGTAAAAATGCGACCTCCTCCACGTCGGTGCACTTCTGGCTGAGGAAAGAGGTCTGCATGGCAGACATCTCTCCCCGCTTGAGGTTCACTATCAACCCTCACAAACACACAAATAAACAAACAGCTAAACAAACAAACAAACAAACAAACAAACAAACCTCCTCCATGTCGGTGCGCCTCTGGCTGAGGAAAGAGTTCTGCAGGGCAGACAGCACTCCCCGCTTGATGTTGACCACCCAGGTCTCATCTTCGGCAGACGGGCAGATCTCAGGGATAACGCCATCCTAAATACAACATAATGAGATTGCAAGAATTATTTTACTGATAATGAGAAATGAGAAAGATTTATTTGTAAAACGTGAAAGCCCATGGGCTGAATTGTGTAATACATTACAAGGGAGAGTGCTCACATGTCGTCGATATCAAGATAACAATTACAACAGCTTATGTTCGTCATTAAAACAACAACCACCAAACACGCGTTTTGATTGTTGACCTGTGAAAAGTCTATGTACCTTCAGTTTGATTCTAGACTGTTTACAGACTATAACGAGGATATCCTACTACGTTCGTCGAATCCCTCTTGGAAAGTAGAGCAAAGAAATGGACGGACTAAGGGAGGTGGAAGAAGTGGGGAAAGAGAGATGAGGAGGGAGGATAATGTGAAGAGAGAAAGGTTAAGGCTCTATCATTAAGAGGGAGATCATGATGAGATAGGGAGGATAAGCAGGAAAGATGGAGATCAGGAGAGGGGGAGATGAAGAGAGAGAGAGAGAGAGAGAGATGGAGGGTGGAGGGAAAATCGGGATGTTTTTGAGACGATACGTCCCTTACCTAGAAAGAGAATCGGAGATGAAAAGAGAGGGACGGCGTTAGAGCAAGGAGAGAGAGAGAAGAGAGAGAGAGAGAGAGAGAGAGAGAGAGAGAGAGAGAGAGAGAGAGAGAGAGAGAGAGAGAAAGAGAGAAAGAAAGAAAGAGGATAAGAAGGAGAGGGAAGATGGTGATGTTTTTGAGAGAATATGTTCCTTACCTGGAAGGAGAAGCGGAGAGGATGTCTCTCCAGCGCTCTCTGGAACTCCCTCTTGTTGGAGGACGTCACCATTAGAGCCTGGCGAGAAGCTTCCTTCAGATCCACGTCACTGAGCTGTGGGAGGGGGGCGCAACACAAGGTCAGCTGGGGCAAGGTCACTCTTAGAAACGTGTGTAAAAAGTGGAATTTTTAACAGTTTCACTGCTGATTCATTTTTAGAATATTCTTTTCGGCTTAAATGAACTAGGATGTGGATACTTGTAACATTGAGTTTTTTGTAAAACAAAAATAGGTAAAGGTCAAATTATCAAGTTTTGACTATGAACGGAATGAACAGATTTGAGACTTGGAACGAGATTGATTGACGTACCCTGAGGACGAGCTCGCACTTGGAGAGCACTTCCAGGTCAACTGTGGCGGCGATTTCCAAACCGGAAGTTTCGTCACTGCTTCCGACCAGCTGTGTCGTTGTCTTTGCATCATATCTGTACCTGTATGTGCGGCCTATTCTGTAGTCGAGAACGTTGCTTTCTGTAAACAACAACAACAACAACAAACAATGTGAATAAACAAAATAAACAGTTGTTATTGTTTTATGAAAAGAGTCTCTTTCTATTTCATCCGAACAAAAGACATGTCTCTAAAACACTGTATAAATCCTGCAAAAGTCTTTGTGTATGAATTGGAAGAAAATTTTGAATGCAATCTTATATATTGTCTTCAGGCTCCACCTTTAAGGCGTCGCCAAAAAAGTACTAAGAGACATCTAGCGGTTTTTATGTAAAGTACAGTACAAGCGCCCACAATGGGCAAGAAAAGATGACGCAACAAGTGCGGGCCCAGCTGTTAAAACAAAGGACATTTAAACAAAGCCAAGAAACAGCATTGAAAAGCCATTGTCCTCTTGCTTCGTATTCTTCCTGACAAGATTGTAAAGCCTGAGTTTAGTAAGATGAAATGATCCATGATACATGGTACTCGTACATAATACAGATACATAGGGGCAAATAATCTCGAACCAGATCCACGGTGCGTTATGTATAGTATCAAACTCCCCATCTGCTTGGAGATTAGGGGCAAAGACGTTCTATGAATTTTGGTGCTTTTTGAATTGGTGACGAAAACAAGTTCTCAAGTGTCTGCATGGGGGGGGGGGGGGGGTCCCGACAATGCTTTTGCGTTAAATTCGGAAAATCCGACAACGCATTACGTTAAATTCAAGAATGCTGGCAAAGCCGAGTTGTCAATAGTTCAGGAGATACAGGGAATGAGACGTAAGATTACTGTCTAAAGACCAAGTAAATCGATCCATGGTACATGATATCCATACAAATTTATGGTCGGATTTGGTCGAGTGTGCGATTGGCGAAAACAAGTTCTCAGGTTTCCCTAACGTAATCCGCCCTTCTGTGTGTTATCTCTCTAAATCCGTAAATCCCCATCAAGAATCACAATGGCGACGTTTGCTTTATTTCTACAGGCTGTCGACACAAGCCGAGATTAGTCGATCACCCAGGTCGAACTGAAGAACTGAAATTTATTCAAAAACCATCTAGAACTCGTCCATGACGCGTTTTGTACAGCTGACAAGTCCTTTGTCCTTATTTTGTATACAGGTCTTGTTTTCCGTTACGGAATTGTTCTTTGTGTCTGTAACAATAAGCGATTTTGCCTCGTCAGCAGAAAAGGTCGAATTTGGGCAAAGACAACTGGGCAATTCCTTTTTTCTTCCATTCAAATCAAACAAGTATTTTTCAAGCTCACAAACCTCAAACTATAGCTATAACAAGCCGAGATTAGTCGATCACCCACGTCGCACTGGAGAGCTATTCAAAAAAGCATCTAGAACTCGTCCATAGACATTTTGTACAGCTGATAGTTCCTTTGTCCTTATTATTATGTACAAAGGTCTTGTTTCCCGTTACAAAGTTGTTCTTTGTGTAACGATAAGCAATTTTATCTAGTCAACAGGTCGACATTGGGTAAGGTTTAAGAGCACCACCTGGAGCATTAAAATCAAAGCCATATTTTTCAAGCTAAGACCAGATAGTCATAGCGAATTGTGTATGTCTTATTTGTGGTGGCTTCTAAGTTTTAGCATGTCTTGGGTCTCTTTTTTATATAACCATGGCGAGGCGCCCAGTGAATGAAGAAAGACGCTTATATACAAAAGGAGCGAACAAACCAAAGATCTTCTATCTACACAGAGATTCAGTACTGCGACAAGGAAAACCGGAGACAATATCCCCGAATTTCTGACAAACACCGTCCGCAGACTAGACCAACCAGTTAGGCAAATTCGCTCCCAGGTTCCCCCCGAGGTATTGCATCACTTTTCTGGCCAGTCGCCATTTTCAAGGGGAAGACACGCTCAGAAAACTTTATGCATAACCCGCAGTGCATAACCCGTATCCATCTTCTATCAAAACGGTTGCACAGATTTTGTTCGTCTGTTTTTTTACATCTTTTATGACTGTTTTCATTTCAATATCCAATTGAAAGACATTCATAATATAGTACAAAGACAGAAGAATAAGAAGACGACACAAACGCATAACAATAGGTTCAAGACTTAAATCCAAGCAGATGTGAATAACCATCCAGTTCTTTCTACACGTTGTTGCAAAATTTTGCAGGCTTAGTCAAAACGTTACAAACTTGCAGTACCACAAAGATGAACCATCAAATGTAGTAAAAAGGACGCGTAAGAACTGAGAATTGCCCAGGCCCTTACATCTACTTGTAGATAACTTGAAGATTACACCAGGCGACCATATGCTCCCCCTCCCATTGTCTACCCGACACTCCGTTCCGCACGGGCGGGTTTTGGACGGTAGCCGAGACGCGGCATCGGGGACTTTGCTCTCCAAATTTGCGGCGGTCACCTCCTATTGTCCGGGCCTGTTTACCTCCCCGTAGCACCTCCGCGGTGCGCAATTAAACAATTTCGTTCCCCCAAGGGAGACTCTCTATCAACAATTGCTTCCTACAGTGTTAAAATTACCTCTATAAAATCACGAAGTATGGACTTGAAAACTTCTATCATTATGTAGCCACTATCAGCACAACTAGCGACAAAGTAAACATGAGACGTCACAAAAAGATAGATAAAAAGTGACCACCGTTATCTCCCTGTACCTTGCCCCCCGAGTTTACTTGTTACCGATGTGTCAACATTTGAGGCTCCGCACTTTAAAATCTCAGAAACGGACTCTGAACGCAGAAACATTCCTGACGCTACAAGCCAGGAACGATGTATCCGTGGTTTAAACGTTTCCCATGTGTGCGTGTTTAAAGTACTGAATAAAACGTTACATGATAAAGTTATAAGACGTACCTGTACAGTGTCTTGAGCACTGGTCGTCTGTGACGGACGAGAGGGGCACTGTAACAAAACAACAAAAACAGGAACAAGTTGTTACATCAATGACTCAATATTTGCCCTGAACTGATACACTAAAACATCAGCAAGTTTTATTACCGATTGCGACATCGTGTATGTAACAATTACGGCCGTGCTGTATGTTGTTGCCTTTTTCGTCGGACGCGAACCCTGCCAAAAGTTTGACAAAACTGATGGGTTGTTTTTTTCCTAGTTGTTTTCGCCCCAGGGCTTTGTGGCACACAAGGCGTTACGCAACAGCAGAAAACTCTAACACACAAAGGCTTGTGGTTCTTTTTTAAGGTAACACCCTTCTGTTTTTCATGGCCGTTTTTAGATTGATCCCATTGCATGGCTTAATGATCCATCATGTGGGAAGTATTGTTCCCCTAAAAGGAACCCTCCCCTGCTGCGAGACCTCGCTAGCTCGGCGCGAGCCAACTTCGCTCCGTCATCAGTTTTTCCCGTGACAAACAACAAGTCCGAAGCCTCAATTGTTTGCCCGGGACTCACGCAAGCGATAACGCCTCAAGATAACGCTTCTTCTACGACCCAAACGTCTTAGAACGCTTCACTCAAGACGGGAATATAAACCTCTAAAAAAATCTGCATTGTTCCGAATTATGTCTGTAGTTTGCGTGCGGATTACTTCTAGTGGTTGGGTCAGAGTCCAAGGTATTTAAGTGGCCTTTGTCACAAACAGCTGACAGGGTGGTATCAGGTACCCAGATTGAAAACAGGCCAGGCCGAGACGACTACTGGCGCGCTCCTATCCTACCGTAAACATGGCTAGAAATATCTCCTTTCGTAGGCTGCAACTCAAGATTTGCTTTGCCTGAATCTTACTGTGTTTTTTCACGGGGAGAGAGCAACTTTGTTTTCAGGGCAGGAAGTTTACGTCCCCCGAGGTCTTACAATGCGGGCGCGCGCTACCCTCTCTCTTCACAAGCAGTTCCTACCACTGAATAAAAAGTAC
This sequence comes from Branchiostoma floridae, assembly GCF_000003815.2. Lineage (NCBI taxonomy): Eukaryota > Metazoa > Chordata > Leptocardii > Amphioxiformes > Branchiostomatidae > Branchiostoma > Branchiostoma floridae. Next base: position 19,885,026 of record NC_049993.1, read on the forward strand.
GATCACGAAAATAAAAGAACAAAGTCACTTACCGGAGAAACCTCCGGCCACCAGGGCAAATAGGACAACGGTTCTAAGCTCCATTGTTCGAGCTATACTCCGTTCGGGCGTCCTTGCGATTCTGAGTCTCCACCGAATGATGGACCCGTCTCCAATGGTGGTTTTTATACCCGGCTGGTAAACAACCCGGGACCAAAGTCGGAGCGCGCTGATTGGTCGGCGGGGACGGACATTCTGCTGACAGCCGATCTCGTCCTGAGGACCAGCCTCATCCCGGCTCCTCATTGGCTGAGCCGTGCGTTACGTCACGGGTAAGGACGGGGGATTTTAGGCGGGAAAATGTGAAGATTATTTACTCTCCAAGCAGAGGTTCGGCTTTGGCTGTTGTTTTTTGTCAAACTGGAATACATCAAGAAGACAACACAAAATAGATAGCCCGATAAAAACGCCGAGAAGATCCTAAAACACTTCCTAAAAGACGACGGAACATCTGCTTGGAGAGTAATATTCTTTCTTTCTGTCCATGCAGAGAGGACACAATGAATTATCAACAGTAAAAGGGTAACACAGTCATCCCCAACTAGTACACAAGGTTTCGATACGACTCGCTACGTTTTTGGCAAAGAACATGGGTCACCCTTACTCCTCCCGATAGATGTGTTGGGTTCTTTTACGTAAAGGAAAGTCGCTGACATGACTAACATTCTGTTTGTGAGTATGAGTGTGCGTGCATGCTAACATTCTGTTTGTGAGTATGAGTATGCGTGCATGCTAACATTCTGTTTGTGAGTATGAGTATGCGTGCATGCTAACATTCTGTTTGTGAGTATGAGTGTGCGTGCATGCTAACATTCTGTTTGTGAGTATGAGTGTGCGTGCATGCTAACATTCTGTTTGTGAGTATGAGTATGCGTGCATGCTAACATTCTGTTTGTGAGTATGAGTATGCGTGCATGCTAACATTCTGTTTGTGAGTATGAGTGTGCGTGCATGCTAACATTCTGTTTGTGAGTATGAGTATGCGTGCATGCTAACATTCTGTTTGTGAGTATGAGTGTGCGTGCATGCTAACATTCTGTTTGTGAGTATGAGTATGCGTGCATGCTAACATTCTGTTTGTGAGTATGAGTATGCGTGCATGCTCTAGATATGATTATGTCACCTGTTCTTTCGTAAGACAAGATAAGAAAGAAATGTTTGCTTTAGGTGCAAACAATGATTCGCTTCTTAAAATTGGAAACAAAAAAACATGTATTGCGCAACGAGGAGAAACTTCGATGCAGAATGAAACTGCAACACGGCGTTTCGGAAAATGATTAAGTGAGAATGACTTTTGATTCACAGAAGAATTGTTAAGTAGGTCAACTTTGTTGTGTAGAGTTCTCAGAACATACAAGGTGTAAAGAGTATGCCGAGTTATAGAATGTACTACGAGGGGCGTGCAATAAGAAATGCCCCTGACCCACTTCCAGTTGTTTGATCTAGATGAAATGTTGTATGTGTAATGATTCATATCTTCTTGTGTTATGTTGCAAAAAGCAGTTCTGAACTAATTGTGGTTTCTGATTTACTGGTGTTTGAACTGAGTCAGGTGTGAAATGGACCAGGTGTGAAATGGAGCCAGTTGAGTGTCGCTCAGTGATCCGGTTTTTGTATTTGAAAGGACGCACACCAAAGGAGACGTTTGATGAAATGAAAGAAACTTATGGTGATGATGCCCCATCATATGGTCTTCTAAAACGCTGGCATCCTGAATTCAAACATGGTCGGAAGTCTGTGGAAACAGCTCCCAGACTCGGTCGTCCCTCTTCTGCCATTGATGAGGCATCTGTTGGAGGACTAACCTGGGGTGTCCTACAAAAACGGTATCCAGAGCTGCATCAAATGATGGGAGAAATGCATAACTCTGGGTGCTTCCTATGAAGAGAAAGACTAATAACTGTGCCAAGTTTCATTAATCTCCTGCTATGAGGAATGGGTCAGGGGCATTTCTTATTGCACGCCCCTCGTATATAGAATGTGGACGCGTTTTGCTCTTGCCACATATGGCTCTTTTTCAAATCGATGAAATATTGTCAGTTGTCTAAGAAAACTTTTGAAAGTTTGCCTTAGCTAAAACCATTTTACTCGTTCTAACTCACCTGTAAGCTCAACCTAGCATGACGAACATTATATACATGTCTATATTGAACTCTACGTCTTCTGCATTAACTAGTTGTCAGTGCCCGAAGGGGCATAAACATGGTCTTCCGTAAGTTCATTCATCAATTCATTCATTCATTCACTCACTCATTCATTCGCTTACTCGTTCATTCACTAACTCATTCATTCATTCTTACGAAACTGCCCTTACATACACCCAGTGCACAATGACGCAATGGAGCCGAAAGGTTGGCGATACAAGTCCGCGATCTTTGACCCGTCAGTAATATTGTACAATGTGTCAATCCTATCACAAAGTGTCCTTATATGATTGCGGCTAGTGTGGCATTAGTAATGAACCTGATTACCCAACTTCAGCTAATGGTAGTCAAAGTTTTAATAGATTTCCTGTTTCTAGAAAGAAATGCGTAAACGATCGCGAAAAAAAGGAATATGCGGATTACAAAAATGATTTCTAGCTACATGTAGAAAATGTGTAACTTACGTTACGTGTGTAGATGCTCAACAGCACATATGTCACGACGATATCTATATTCAAATATGTATTGATATTATTGTGCAATTCATTTTTTACCTACATAAGTTCAATCATTACGTTTATTTATGAAATCTGCTTAAGTTTGTGCTTGTCTAATCTTACGTAGCTTTTTTTGTGGCACTGTGATTATAAGTAATGATACTTGAGTGCCGCGCCAATATGTCCATGTCTTTGTTAATATATTTTCAATTACAAAAAATATCTGGCACGCTTGTTGCCAGTGCGATGCTCTCTAAGCAGAGGTTAGGCTCCGGGTGTGTTTTTTACACGTTTTTATTGGGCTTGCGGGACATAAAGAAAACGGTACAAAATAGAAAGCCCGATGAAAACGCATAAAATGTTTTATAAACACTCTGCTTAGAGAGAACAGGTGTGACAGGTAACTCTGACAGGTGGCCAAACTTTGCCCCTTCAGCACCGCGTGGGGCACGTCTAGAACCGTCATCAGGGGCTATGACCCTTGGCTAGATGTGGCAATTTTATCAGCTAAACAAACAAATAAACAAGCAAACAAGGAGGGACAAACGCTGTGTTAAAGTTCAGGAGGTCACAGGGAAGCAGCTACAGCTTTACACTACTCACTTTAAGGTCGGTTTGTAGAAATATTTAAGACATTTTGAATTCCTCATGAAATCATTTTTAAAGTCAAGAATATTTGAACTATGCACGTTAAGGCAAAAAAAGATAATAAACCAATCATTCAAATTCGATCTGTTTATCATAAATGTCCGCGTAAGTCGCACCATTTGCTTAGCCTTCCGACTGTTCGGTATATGCCAGACATATTGCCTGAAATTGCTTTTCGTCTGAGCTTTTTTTTAACATGCTAGCAACAATTTGACAAAAAATAACACAGCCGTAATTTCACTGAGATATACTAAATTGAACACGCATATGGAAAAAAGGACAGTCACACAGAACTGAAATATATGCCAAATAATAGTTACAAAAGCAACTAGATATGATTGTGGAAGAATCAGATTCTAAAATCGCATCCAGTAGCGAATATCATAACCTGGATGTCTAATCTTTATTGACGTGTAACGGAAATGTAATTAAACATTACATTTGCTCATTTTCTAATTCAGCACAAAATGACATGGCGATTTGGTAAAAAGGTTAGCGTACTTCCGGTCACTCTGAGTTTGATAGGAATGATTAAATGATTAAAAAGATGACCTTTGTGCTCTGATTCATCTGGAAAATCGACGAAAGGGGAAAACAACTCGCTAGAAAAAAAAAAACAGGATGCAGAAAGGTGTCGCATGCGCAAATAAAGCGAAAAAAAGTGATTTGATATCCGGCGTCGATTTTGTGGATGGGTGAGAAAACAGGTGTCGTCACCTTTACTGACTCCCATCCCAGCATAGTGAATCAAGAACCCTAAACTCAAGTCAAAACAGAACAAATTGTCATCTACAATTATAAACATATACTAGTATGTAACATAAATACCACAGCATGACATATACAAAATGTACATCATTGCATAGACCAACGACAAGAAACATGTTATCCACAATCTACTGACACGAAGCGCAGTGTCCTTGGACTTGACAAATGAAATATTTTTTTCACGATTCTGAAATAACCTCATGCATAGAAGCTGCCGTTTGGCGATATGATGAGGCGAATCGTCCTCCTGGTCGCCCTGTGGTTTGGTAGGAATGTAGGGAGATAACCTTTGTTCGTGCCTGTCCCCGGCTGGACAGCGTGGACGGCCGGACTTTGGACCAGGGTTGTAGACAGCAATCGTCCTTCTGTCCTTTGATGAATTTTTGCAGCTGGGGAGGGGAAAAAATTTGCCCATTCCGTACGCAAAATTTAACCCTCAAATGCAGGGAACAGCTTTTCATAGGGTCTAGATCTCAAAATTTTCCTTAGGAGCATGCTCCCGGACCACCTAGGTACGCTGTGCCAAAGCCATTCAAAATCGAAGGGACGGAAAATGATTTCTGGCTGGCTACAACCCTGCTTCGCTCCCGGGATGGTCAGACTGGTTCGGAGTACTCTCCAAGCAGAGGTTGAGTCGCGTAGATATAGTAGTAGTCGGAAAAATACTACTATATCTACGAGACTCAACCTCTGCTTGGAGAGTAGGTTCGGAGCGGATTTGGTATCTTTAAATGTGGTTTATTAAACATGTCATTAATCATTAATCATCACTTATATCATTAATCACATTGATAAGATTACAAGATATACAATGATTAGTCGAT
>NC_049993.1:19890963-19895207 GCF_000003815.2 Branchiostoma floridae
ACTATATCTACGCGACTCAACCTCTGCTTGGAGAGTAGCAAGCACGTGTGCTGTACAGGACGCTGCCGGGTACAGTGGAGTCACAAATCGCGTGCGTCAGCAAAAATTGCAGCTTTCGTGTCAAGGCCATTCAAGATCTGGGACATTCATGTGCACATTGTACCTTCTCCATACTCTCTACCAGACTCAGGCCTGGCCGAAAAGTAACAGGGGGCCTGGGGGTGAACTGACCGGCCGGCAGATAGAGACTGAAATCCCATGGCAACTTACTTGTCCCTATTTGAAAACATTCTTCTCTTGTTCATCCAGCTGACGCGTACGTCTACCTGGAGACTGACTTCTCTCTACAGTTTAACCACTGTTAAACACAGATCTACAACAGAAAGTTTTTTCATCATAAAGGAGATCAAGAAGATTATATACAACCTCCAAAGATTGTACTCAATGTTGTAAAATGCACGGGAATTAGAAAAAAAGTTAAAAGCATATTTTCGACACCCTACTTTCAGGGCACCTTTTGTGTAATCATACATAGTAACCTTTGGCCAAAGCCTTTCTGAGATAATTGAAATAATGTACACAAACGTTCATTTATTAAGTTGTTATAACTTAACTAAGAGCACTTCAGATTACAAAGAGTGTAACCAGCTACATATATTTCTGCAATCTGAGCCTCAATAGCTTGCTAATTTAGTGACACTAAAGTTCTTCTGTGTATGAGTATGACCACTATAAACATTAGTACATTGTACATCGATTTTCTCACTGAATCAACTTGGAATACATATGATTAGTACATCACGATTTTTATGAACTCTTTAGCTTAACCTCATCTATAAATGTTGCAATTCGAATACATGTAACTGTAACGTCAATTGCGGTTGTACAACTTAATTACAAAACCCAGTACACAACATTACAATTAACGAATTATTTTTCTACCATTACAAATTTAGTTGCATTACCCTTACCCCACTGACCTCTACGCAGGCAAATCACTATCTTGTGTTTTATTCTGTTGTCCTTGCGTTAGGGTAAGTTGTTGTGGCCTACGAAGTACAGTTGGCAAACTGCCAAGGTGTGAGTCAAGTCCACAAGGCCGTGCTGGATAACAACACTGTCGTCAATTTTGTCACATTCGGGCAGGAAGAATTTCATATTTTGGTTTTCCGCATCTTTCTGATAGAGTTTAGGATGATTGTGCGAATTAGATCATGTAAAAGTTTACCTTATAGAGAGTAAAATATATAAAATCTATTCTGTGGTCTTGCCAACTTACACATTTTTTTTGTCTTCATACAAGTATCATCATCATCGTCATACAGGTAAAATAGAAACAGTATATTTCATAGTTTAATCAAACTACCAATATCTATGCGCAGTTTTCTAATGATACAGTCATACATTTTCTAGCACAATTTTGTATTTCAATAAATATGAGGTGAAACATGTTAGAAAACGATTCATCACTCAGATGTGCCTTGCCAGTTAGCGTTAGCGTTCGACCAAAAAAAGACTAGGGTCGGCAAGTTTTGCTGGGGTTTGTCAGTCGGAGCCTAACCTCTGCTTGAAAAGAAGGTTGGGTAACCGGAACCACAACATTTCTTTTTCTTTGGCCCTGCCTTCGCATACTTTCAATGGCTGAACCGGTTCGCATAACTTTTAACTCTTAACATTTACCTTACACACTACACATATCATCACAAACCGCAGGTATCGCTTCTGTAATTTTACGCTTGCCTTGAGCACATATCGCGTTACCAAAAATACACTTTTCCACAACAACAGCCTTAAGAGGACCGCCCGTGGTCTGGTTGGGTTTCCTTACTGGTTCATGTTCGGGCCTGGCGGACAAACGAAAACGCTAGAACAGCAGAACTTGGCCGGGTGAGTCATTCGCACGTGGTTGGTGAGATCACACAAGCAGGGCGCCTACACATTTCAACGGACTTGTTAAAGCCTTTCAAAAGGGAATGTGTTGGTCTGTTGTGAAAGCTATACAGGCCACTGCTGCTGGCTATAGTAAAAAGTCAAAGGCCTGTCCTTCCTGGCAATATACACAATTACAATATCAACATGGGCGTTCAACAGAAAACAATTTAAGAAGAATGCATACAGCTTAGAACTCATCATCACACTTGGAACTAGTCTAAGATATAGCTAGAATTTAGCTATCGAGATAAAACAACTGCATGCAGTAAAATGGAATGAAACAAAATGAAATAAACAAAAATCTTAAAGTATCATAAAATGCAACAGAATGAAATAACATGAAACGAGGTACCATAAACTTCCTGATAAACATTTAAACAAGCAAAGCCAATTCGCTTTAAGTTTGATAGCTAGAGGCCAGATATCGAAATATTGGGACTGCATGTAGTGAAATGAAATGGAATAAAACGAAATACAAAAAAAAAAAACCCAAAACCTTCAGATGATTAATATCACAGAACGAATTGAAATAAAATTGTACCATAAACCTGTTCGATCAAGGAGGTTGAAAGATTGGTTCGATGAAACTTTAATCGAGCAAGACCAGTTCGCTTTTGAACAGTTTGAATTAAGAGTTCATTGGTAAAACGGTTCATTTAATTTGAATTCATTTGGATCCACAATTACCTTGATATTTTTATGAAGACAATATTACCTTTGGCGTAACTTTTACGGTGGGACTTTTTTTTTCAATAAAACAATCTCAATATTTTACCAAGGAGTCAATCTCCTTGACTTTACCTATTATCGAGATGGTAACGCAACCAAATTTTTCACATGCCGTTGAAGTTAAATTAATTGTCTATCGTTACGATTTCTTGTGCAATAGCTTGCACACTAACCTTGGTTATCCAGTCAAAACCATTTTAGTTATAAAATCAGACTTCTTTGATGACCGACAAATCTCCATGGCAACGCCAGCGCCCTCTCTCACCTAACAGGTGGAAATCTTTCCTGGACGCTGATTGGTGCAAACGAACAAGCCCCTGACGTTCCATCGTGCCTGGCAGCTCTTACAAAATTTGGCGGGAACGAAAGAAAATGTTGTTTTTGCTCGCGATCCTGCAAGAAAACTGCCCAAATTGTCGAAATCCGCACCAACAACTGCAAGTGTACGAAGTCCATGGTCATCCACAGGCGATCTCCTTGCCTCGACCAAACTTCCTTGCAAGATTCCTTGACAGAATTCGGAACGCTGTTGTCTTCCTCGAAGACACTGGTATTTCAAGTAAATCCAGATGTCTTTAGGTGCCGTCTTAGCTAGCCAAACCTCCGTGTAGACTTTGATTTAGGACAGTTTGAATGATCAGACGACACTTTAGGTCAGAAATGAGGCTACCCGATTGGCCGGTGAGAAATGGCGCCATCAGGCCACCTCCTCACGTGATGACGTCACGTCACAGTCTCGCGCGCCGATTGGTCCAATTTGACCTCCGCGCACGCGCCCACCAACCAAAACAAAGAGGTCACCTCCGCAAGAATCGTCCGATACTAGTGAACTATAGACTTTTGTTGCATTTTCTGCTTGAATTGTCGGAGATACGGCAAAGACTACACGTACAGTCTGTCTGTAAGGATATCGGGAACCGTTTGGGTGCTTTTCTAGGCCAGAAAATCGAGAAAAAGGTGAGAAATTGGTTCGAAACTGTAGCACTTCCTGTTGTGGGGGAGGGGGGCGAATTTTATAACGGGACTTACGTTTTTTTAAAGCCTAATCTCTATGATTTGTGATCACAGAATGAGTGTCACATGATAAATCCAGACTGGAAAAACTGTTACTATGTATAGTCAAAAGTATTGCACTAGATATTGCTTAAAAACGTAAATATTGTGCAGTACAGCCAAGAAGGTACATCTCCTTGAGGTTGAACAAATTATGATAATAAATTTTCATGAGATCTTCATCGATACATAATTTCATGTCTATAAAGTAATAAACCCGTTGTTATCTATGATAAATTCATAGTTGCTGTGTAATAGCATTCATTTCCATGTGAATATTATCCTGACATATTACAGTACTAGTATTACTTACTTTAAAGAAGTTAAGCTCGGGCATGGTGCAACAATCAGTTTCGGATGACTCATACCAGTCATGGTGATATTTTGGGTATCTTTACCAAACTCATGAAGGTGGTTGCCTCAACCAAAAGAAGACATACTCAATTTACTACTAACGTTGTACTAAACACTACTCGTACTGTAGTCACTCCCTCCCTCCCTCTCTCTCAGACTCACTCATTCACTCACTC
>NC_049993.1:19899564-19909952 GCF_000003815.2 Branchiostoma floridae
ATATCAGCATCACATGTGGCTTATTTGCAATACAAACTACATGTATTAAGTGGAGTCCTGGTACCCCCCATGCAGAGCCTTTTCACTTGGGGACGACAAAGTACGTACATATGAAGTGATTTAGGAAGGTACCAGCTTAATCACGTTAGAAAGCCATAATAAAAATGTGTAAAATCAGCATAATTCCTTTTCAAGTATCCCTATATTCCCCATGTGGAGCCCTAATTAACATAACCAATCAATCATAATATTTTTGACAGTTATGCATGGTTTACACACAAACAACAGTACAAAAAAATTCATGACTGTCCCCTGTATAATGGTGCGGTCCAAAAAGTGGTCGGTTATTAGAATAACCGACCACTTTTGAGGTTAATGCCTGATAACCCATGGGAAATGGGGGCCTCTGATTGGCCAACTCCATCTGGCTATATGATAATATGTCGATAAAGGTTAGACATCCAAGAATAAGATACGCCAGATAGCAACTACTGGTACTCAAGCAACTGGACATGGTTTTGGAAAAGGTCAGACGTTTCAGGTAGCATCTACTAGCTTTTGTCAGTGATATATAGCTACGGCCGTGGCGCGTTGGTACACCCGATCCCTCGATCTCGGAAGTTAAGCAACGCGCGGTCCGGACAGTGCTTGGATGGGAGACCAACCAAGGACGTCCGGATTGCTGTAGCCTCACGAAGCTTTCCACGAAATCGTCTTCCGGGAGGGACGTAAAACGGGGGTCCCGTGCTCGAGGAGGTGCCTCGACCACGTTAAACAGCCTCATTACTCAACACATTGGGTACCTGCCTATGGCACTGGCTGCAAATACACCCGATATTATTATTATTATATTGAGGAGATCTTGTTGGACAGCAGGTTTATATATGATCTATGAAGTGATATCAGGGTTGAACAAGTCCACTAGCCCAATTGTCCAGGGCAAGTGAAAGTGCTGATCAGGCAAGTGCATGTCCTACCCGCTACCTCACTTGCCCGATTGGGCAAGTAAGATTTTTCCATTAAGGGAGATTTTGATATACTTGTTATTTTTTTAGAGTCATGACATCAAGCAATGGTCAACATATAAAAATAGAGGCAATAATAAGAATTCCATTGCTGGATGTGAAACTGAATAGAAAAGGGACATTTGAATTTTGGGCAAGTGAAAAGTTGGTTTGGGCAAGTAACTTTTTCATGTGCTTGCCCGATAGAACAAGTGAATTTTAGAAAACTTGTCCAACCCTGGATATATATATATATGCATATATTGAAATGTGTTCTTATCCTCCTCATCTCCTCGCTCAGATAGACAAGATGCCAGGATCAGCCGGAAAGAGAAAAGCCGAGAACAGTTGGCCCGACGACGTCGGCATCGTCGCCATGGAGATGTACTTCCCCGCCCAGTACGTCGACCAATCCCAGTTGGAGGAGTTTGACGGGGTGTCGTCGGGGAAGTACACGATCGGGCTGGGTCAGCAGAAGATGGGGTTCTGTAGCGACCGTGAGGACATCAACTCCCTGTGCCTGACTGCTGTGCAGAACCTCATGGAGAGAAACAACATCTCCTACGAGAACATCGGGCGTCTTGAGGTCGGCACAACAGTTTTTTTAGTGTATTATGGATAAACTAAACTTCTTAACTAATCAACAAGTAGTTACCTCACCTCACCTTTCCCTTGACCTCTGTGTGGGTCGTTGGGGCACCGTGATTCCGTCCACTATTCTCCTCCACCTGGCTCTATCCTCTGCTGCTCTTAGGGCTTCTGCTAAGCTAAACCCGGTCCATTCTTTTATATTGTCTTCCCATCTTTTCCTCTTGCGGCTACCTGTAGTTACAAGTAAGCCAAAAAGCTCAAGCAACTGGATATGATTTTGGAAACGGTCAGACGTTTCAGATAGAATCCTCTATCTTTTGTCAGTGACACTGAATCTGAAACGTCTGTTTCCAAAATCATATCCAGTTGCTTGAGTAACTGCTTGTTGGCATATCTTATACCTGGATGATCTTCATCGACGTAGTTACATACAAGTTGATACAACTTACAAAATACAAGTAAGTTTGGACTTACCCCAAATTTTTCACAGAATTCGAATGGACCCGTCTACTGTAGCTTTCATAAGATTAACGTAATTTTAGAGACACGTGACTGCAGCAAAGGGTCATAAATGTTGAACATAGATACTAAAAAGTACATAGATTAGCAGAAATAAATGTATTCTGGAAATCCATTTACTGGAAGCCATTTATCACAAGAAAGGGAGTATATGACAACATTTAGTTTTAGTGGCCTTGGAATGGTGAAATAATTGCAATTAGGAAATCTTAGCGGTTCAATAGTAATTGCTTAAGTCGCTAAAAATTTAAGTTACTGTTAACAATTCAAGAATTACAGTATCATCCTTTAAGATTGAATTTTTTTAAACTCAAATGTGTTCTTTCCAGGTGGGCACAGAAACCATCATTGACAAGTCGAAGAGCGTGAAGACAGTGCTGATGCAGCTGTTCCAGGAGTCTGGAAACACGAACGTGGAGGGGATCGACACCACCAACGCCTGCTTCGGGGGAACGCAGGCCCTGTTCAACTCACTCGCCTGGGTGGAGTCTAGTGCCTGGGATGGTGAGGAATGGTTCTTTTCCTGTGTGTGTGTGTGTGTGTGTGTGTGTGTGTCTGTGTCTGTGTGTGTGCATGTGTGTGTGTGTGTCTGTCTGTGTGTGTGTGTGCATGTGTGTGTGTGTGTTCTTAAGCTTATGAGTTGTTAACGTCTGTCTGATCAGCTTACTCATGTTGACATGTTAAGCATTGTAGTTGAAATATCTATATTAAATATCTATTTAACAAAGATATTAGCTGCAAAGTTTGATGGAGTTTGAGGTCATGTAGTTAAGAAATATTACATTAGCGAAGCAAAAAATGAATGTTCATTGTATACTTCATCTCTTTTTTTTCAGTATTTGGAATTTCAACAAAATTGTTGTTTTTTCCTCAGGCCGCTATGCCCTAGCAGTGGCGGGCGATATCGCCGTGTACGCGACCGGGAATGCTCGACCAACGGGAGGGGCTGGCGCCGTGGCCATGCTGATTGGACCCAACGCTCCTCTGGTCATCGAAAGAGGTAAGATGGCTTCCATCTATTTATCTAGAGGTTTGGCTGTTCAGCACGCACAGCCAGGGCTGCCCAACTAGCCTGTGGCTATTTCAAAGGGCTATAACAAAAACAAAAGTGTAAAATTGTTGACATTTAAAGAAAAAAAAACACATTTTCAATAAAAAATTTGCTGAGATTTTCTCCAGACGGACTGTTTGACTTTGAAGTTTCCAGGATATGTGATTGTTTTAGCTGTATTGGTTACCATTTCCAAACAGTAATGCTGCTTTCTACTAGAGACTTTCTTATTTGCCAGTCTCCACATGCCTGGAGTGTCACATTACCCTTAATGCCTCTAACTCTCCCACGTGCCACCGCTGCTATAAATATACCAAACAATAACGTAGCGGCTTGTTTAAGTTTATTGAACTTTACCTTCTGCCTCAAGCTGACCTTTGTGTCGGCTTGGCGCGCACATGACGTTTGGTCTTGATGGGTTTGACCTTGAGACAAGGTTATCGTTGTCATCACACCTTCCGCAAACACTTGTAGCAATTTCGGAGCGCGCATGCGTCGTTAAGGCTTTTCCCCACACCTCGTGCCGTTATCGCTCTGTAAGTTAGACTTTGTACGGTTATAGGATAAAGGTTTTCTACATTGATGTTATGTCATTGTTTCCCTGTGTTAAGGCGGTCATGTTTTTACCCCCCTGAAAGGTTTAGATGATAGGCTTTTCCGCCAAGGTACAGTTGAGGTTTAATACGTCTTTGTCAATCTGTTTACCTTCTTTTTTTCTGGATTTCTGCACACACTCCAGCTGAAATAGGCACAATTTTAAGTCTTAGACAAATCCGAGGGACTAAACTGTGAAATGGAAAAAAATATACTACGTATCCTTTGTCCACCAATCTTGATATTTTTTTTTTAACAAATTAAAAATTTCGTTCAGATTATGCTAGTACTGATTTTATTTGATACAGCCTGTCTTTTCTAAGCTTTCACATACAATTTCTAAGTTTTCACATACAATTTCTAAGTTTTCACATACAATTTTGTCTGTGCACAAACACCTAAATGTAATCTCCAAATCTTATCCAGTTGTATAGAATGATTGAATTGTCTTTTCGATATTAACTGTTTACCTGGATATCTAAGCTTCATTAATTTGAAAGCAGGCAGCTTGATTTGACGTATATTGACTGTTTTTTTGTTGTTGTGCCATCTTTACAGTGTCCTAACAGCTGGAGTTATCTTTCGTTTCTGAATCTAACTATTCAAAGGTTTAAAATTCATTTCAGGAATAGGTGCACTGGTGCACCTTGTAACCTTAGCATTTACGTCACTCCATGCACTACATGTACATTAGATAAATGAACCAAAATTCTACAGCTTCTAATTCTATAACTTCAATACAACAAAGGAGGTAAATGTTAGGCACCCTACACTAGTGAAGGTGCACTTTTGCACCCACAGTAAAAAAGCTATTAGGTGCACAGCTCCAATCTTTTGTATTTAGAGCTGAGCCCTTGACTGTGGTTAGAAGAACCAGACCAGAACTCTCCACCAGTATCAGATGGCCGTGTTTGTTTATGTTAGTTGCTACAGGTTTAGAAAAGTGATGATTTGCCAACCCTGTGGCAGGTCAACTTTGCCACACTTGGCACTTCTGACTCTGCCCTTGTTGTTAGACTTTAGAAGTCTCAATCAAGGCTGGAAGCATTTTAGGGAGGGCTCCTGAACACTTGTAAAAGAATTTCGATCCTTTTCTTCAAACTTTAAAAGTCACTGAGTGTTTGAATTTGACACTGCACTAGGGCTGTCTCCAGGACCTGTCCCTACGTTCATCCCAGGACGAAAATTTCCTTGTTGGTACAGAAAAAAATTTCACTGAGTCCGGATCTGTACCAAAAATCTCAATGCGATGACATGAAGCTGTTAAAAAGCTATTTTCATGAGCTTAAACTAAAATGACACTTTTAACATGGAAAATCAACTAGATTGATATGGTCTCCCAAACAATGAGTTTGACTGGAGACAGGCCTGTACTGCCCTGCATACGCTGAAGCCGAGAGGATGGTCAAAGTCCAAAATGATACAATTAGTTGGGGTCAGAGGGCAATGTCATCATGGTATCTAATGTTATAATGATTTGGGGAGGACAAATCAGGTCTATTTGTTGGTTCATTGTACTGCATTTTGTTCATACTCATCATACTATAGTAAAAATTGATCATTGAGGAAGCAAAAAAGAACCAATTATTATTGACAAATGAATACAGATACATAATACATGGCCATAGCATGAGGGTCTGCACGCTCTGTTCCGTATGGCCTAGGAAGATTATTACTAGAATTTCCCGTAACTTTTAGCAATTCACGTAATTCATGATATCAAGGCGAAGTTGCCTTCTTTCAATAGTGAAGTACACACTATAGGATGTTCTTCTGAATTGAGCGTAAAGCATTGTCGGGACTCCCCATGCAGACCCTGTATCATGTTTTGTCATCCAAGCTTCAAATCTAGACTTACAGTAATCTCGAACCAGATCCACGGTGTGTTATGTATAGTATCAAACTCCCCATAGGTGCCCGTTTGACTCCCTTAGCCGGCTATAGTCCCTGGCCAGCTTTGATACTATCTTATGGCACCGTAGGATCTGCTTGGAGATTAGACTTACAGTGCACATCATTATGATTATTGCTCAAACTACATGTAAGATAGAAGGAGAATCTTTGTTAAAGTTGTTACAGTACTCAAAATCCATTATAGGTCACAGTGTCCTTGAGATAGCCCTTGTTCTACTTGTATCTGCTGATCTGGCCTTCTTCCCACATTCTTAAAGGTTCTGCTGTAGTCAGCTGGGAGAAAAGGAACTCATGTCACTCTCTAGTGTGTTTACCAAGGAGATACTGTAGGTCTTGAAATGTTTGCAGTTGTTTTATTCTGGGTTCACTGTGACCACAAAATTGTGACATCCCAGATGTTCTTTTTTTTAAAATTTCTACTGTGCTACAGAAATACATGCATTTCAATGGTGAACTTCAAACACTGCAAAGTCCCTGAAAGTATAGCCTGGATACCACACCCCAGCCTAGCCTCCATAGCAGGCTCTCTATGGCCTTTTTTGGCGCTTTTGCCGGCCATTTCTTTTTGTACTGGGTCGCTGATTGCTGGCCTTTTCTGACAGCCGGCCATGTAGAGCCTGCATGGAAACGCTTCTACAAAGTGATATTAGAAAACGATTAGGGCGATTAACTAGGAGGTGCGAATTTCCTGCCTCCCGTGGACGGCTAAAAACTGCACACATCTCCACTGGACAGTGCGCTGTCACGCCCCGTAGGCACTGACACGACAATTCTCTAACGGTTTCGGGGTCAAACGGCTTTTTAAAAATACAGAAGTGAAAACTTAACAGTTCGACGTTCTTTCGGCATGCCTGACGCCTTTGCTCGGGCAGGGCCGCGTAGCGAGTGACATATGGGGGTTTCCCCATCTGAAGCCCGAGTTGTAAAATGCTTGCAGCCGACATGTGAATTGCCCCTCACGGAGTTGTGTACAATATATAAATCAAAGTTTGCCACTGGAAATCCAACGTAACAAGAAAACAAAAGTAGGTTCCAGTACAGTTGCAGTAACTCGTCTTATTTTCATACTTTCAGTAAGCCTGGATACCACAACCCAGCCCGACCTCAATATCTATCGCCCTACACAATAGATATTGAGATTGGGCTGGGGTTAGCCTCCATAGCAGGCTCTCTATGGCCTTTTTTGGCACTTTTGCTGGCCATTTCTTTTTGTACTGGGTCGCTGATTGCTGGCCTTTCCTGACAGCCGGCCATGTAGAGCCTGCATGGAAACGGCGCTACAAAGTGATATTAAAAAACGATTGGCCAGTCATAGGCCTTATTACCACACACGTTAGGAATAATTCAATATAGATGGTTTTGAGTATTGATAAGTATATTGCCAATTGTGTTGATATTTCAATCGATTTGTTTCAAACAATAAGAATTATTTGATGCCAGTTTGCATCCTGTCAGCTTTGACATTGCCAAAACTGCGACCTTTGTTCACGACCTTTAAGAATCCAGCGTTTGACCTTGAGACTGAAGTAGGAGTGTGGACTTTGTACCCTTCTGTACACATCAGGAGAACAGCTTGTGTTTGTGTTTCACTGACGTCTTGTTTCTGTGCTGAGTCTGAGGTTTTCTCAAGTTTAGGGTCATGCCAGAAATGTCTAGAAGATGTTATTTTGGACTTGGAGAACAGAGTTCACTGACTTGGTTATACACTGTAGATATGGGGAAAACTTTCTTTCTTTCTTTCTGTCTTTCATTGGCGGTTTCTTTCTTTCTTTCTTTCTTTGGCGGTTTCTTTCTTTCTTTGGCGGTTTCTTTCTTTTTTTGGTGGTTTCTTTCTTTCTTTCTTCCATCCTTTCAAGCTTTTTCTTCTTCACTCTTCCTTTCTTCCTGCCTTCCATCCATCCTTTCTTTTTCTGTTTTCTTTATTTTCTTTTTCTCTCTTTCTAAGTTTCTTTCTTTCTTTTTTCTCTTTCTTTCAATATCTTTCTTACTTTCCTTGCCAAGTATAGTTGCCATTTCTTTCAATATTTCTCTTCCGTTGATGTCCATGACATGAATTGTTTATGATATCCTATTTGCTTGCTTGTAAATTTTGTTTATAGTTAGATCTTCCAGGGCTATATAATATAGTACCATGCCTGAGATAAAATGTACCATTTCTTGTTTGTCATGGGTTCTGTATCTGCTCCCGTTACATCATCCTTACATCACTCCTGCACCTCTGCTATTTTTGGCGCTCCTGCCCAGTAACAAAACCCACTGTCCTGTAACAGGGTAATTAGCCAACCCTTTGTCTGGATGTTAATTAATGTGCTAATCCACAAAGGAAAGAGGGGGGCTTTATGTGGGCTTCAGCGAAACTAATTAAGTCTTGGGCTTGAAAAACAATTCTGAGTTGGTCGGTGGTTGAGCTTGGGTTTTGAGGAGATTAAAAATACCTTGGGAACACAGCTTGAGGGAGTATCACCAGTCAGTTGAAATCCGGAAGTACATTTTCCGTTTTGATCGCAGCCAATGTTGAAATCCTATTTTTTCAACTTTTTTCTTCCTGGACATACATCAAAGTTTTACGTACCATTGGAAAGCTCATGTTATCCTGAGTATCAGGCTACTTTTTTAGTGTCCTAACGTACAAATTTCTTGAGATATTTGACTTTAAAAATTGCTTTTCCCGCGGTCTGAACATAAGTTCCCGCAGGAAATTCTTGTTCCCGCGGGACTGAGCAGGTTGTTCCTTCGGGTTTCAAAGCTTACCCCGAATGCAGACCGCATACAATTAACACCATGAAAATCACTGAATTAATTAGAATCACACCTGGTTAGCTTGTGTAATTAGCACGTGTATGACCAATTCAGTATGTCTAGGAGAGGCCGACGGGATGAACAGGAAATCCTCGGGACCTGTCCCCCAACAGAAGCTGTTTTTTCTGCACCATGAGCTAGCTGACTCAAAAGAAGGCATTGCTTGACTTCAACGCTCAATATAGACATAACAAATGTCATCTTTGAAAGGAATTAGCACTATAGAGGGTCCAATATATGTGTTTGTTTTGTTTTGTTTTGTTTTTTCAATCACACAAGACGTTGGCCATTACATTCTCTCTCCATGGTTTGTAACATAACATTGAGGTGCCTGAGTTGGCTCAGTTGGTGTACAGTTTTTCCTGACATCAGGGTGGAGATGTTGAGACAGTTTAATTTGCTTTGATTTTTATTAACCTTTAGCCCATTTGGGCTCATCTTCCAAGATTCAAAACAATCAACATGAC
The DNA here is from genome assembly GCF_000003815.2 of Branchiostoma floridae. NCBI lineage: Eukaryota > Metazoa > Chordata > Leptocardii > Amphioxiformes > Branchiostomatidae > Branchiostoma > Branchiostoma floridae. Next base: position 19,908,504 of record NC_049993.1, read on the forward strand.
TATACAACATACATTTTAAAAAATACAACAATCAACAATCAAAGTATTTACAATAGAGCACAGTGTCTCAGGTCAAAGGTCTTAGAGATACAATGTTTGAGATGGCTTGTCTAAAATTGGACAATGTGCAGTGACTTATTGTCAGATGGCAATGAGTCCCAGAGTATAATTGCTTTTTACAGGAAGGTACGTTTTATAATGTTTTAGGTTTGGGTAGTCGAAAGTTGTCAAATGGATACAGAAAATGTAGTGTTGTACATGTGGGATGAATTTAATTTAACTGGTCTGAAGGAATTGTACACATTTTGTGGTTCGTGGCTAGTGAGGGTTTTGAAGAACATTTAATCAGAGTAATTAAAGAGAATTTTTTGAAAAGCTTGTCAAAAAAAAAGGTTGAAAAGTTTGGACCTCTGCAGGTCTCCCTCACACATCTCTGAGAGGTGTGAGGAAAGGCGTGAAAGGCGTGAATAAATTTGTCATGATGGACCGTTCGGGTCATGATATGGGCCGTTCAGTTCCATATAATGGACCGACATTTTCACAGTCAGAAAGGATTTGGATTGATGATTACAAGGCAAACTTCAATCCCCTTAGACTGTTGACTGTAAAACAGTCATTGCTTCTGGGGTAGTATTAGACCAAGGAGGTTTGTTTATACCCAGCTGGGGGTATTAGCCTTGAAAAGGCCATGACAACATGCAATTTTGTCTCCTTTTTGCCTTTTAGTGACTGACTACAGTCATGTATATCATAATTTGTCTTATCCAAAGTTAGCAACAATAGCAACTGAGACAAAATCTGACAAAATAGAAAGCCCAACAAAATCGTCGATAAACTGCCAGAGCCATAACCTCTGCTTGGAGAGTATGGATTTCTTAGTCTGTGTCTATTAGCTGGAAGTAGTAATATTCATATCTGGTGGAGCACTGGTCAAATTCCGGTGTTTTGCAGTTAGAAGTGATGTGCTGCCCCAGGTGCCTCTAAAGACTCTGGGTCTGCATGGCGGGTTGTGACAACGAGTTATGCTGAATTCAGAAGAACACCCTACGTATTACGCTAAATCAAGGACGTTACATCAGGAAATTGGGGGTTCTGGCTGGCCAAATTGGTAAAGTATAGGTAGTACTTTTAGGTACCCAAGCTAGTATTGGCAGACCTCTGTTTTGCTAAAGTGGGACTAAGACCATTAAAGATGTTAGTGTGGGTTTGGCAGACAAATTTGACATTTGTGTCTCAAGTTTTGTGAGGTCAAGTAGGTAAAATTTGGCAGAAGTAGAGAAGAGATTCTGCTCATTCCAATTATGTACTAGACTAAATGATAATTACCAAAATATTTGTGCAATATATGAACACATTTTACTCTTCAGATTTGACAAATAATGACCGAGACCAGCTTGTTGCAGATGGCTAACAGTAACAAAATTTTTACAGGATGTAGAGAAGACTGAG